>NW_028321886.1:2711911-3013235 GCF_036245765.1 Copidosoma floridanum | reverse complement strand
CTGCTGTGCCCGACAAGAATGTGTTTTATTATACACGGCGAACACACAGAGGGGGCTTAAAACTCGATCTCGTATACGACGTTCGAGTGTACCGATTGCGATCGACGAGAGTTTGTAACATTGTCGATAGCGAAGAAGAGCAGGAGGGGAGGGAGGGTAGCTGCTGGTGTAATCGGCCCGAGAGAAAACCATTCCATTATAATTGTGCTTACCGTTGAGTTTACGAGAGCAGCGCACCGAACGGCCCTAATCAATTATCTTCTCTAATCGGCCGGTTATTAAAAAGAGCGCATTGCTAAGCAAACAGGAAACGAGATCGTAAAAGGGGCCAACGCGCGAGGGATAAAGAAAAAGAAATGCCAAGAAAATATGGTATCGACGGCCGTAAACTATAGCTCGTCGTCCGCAGGTGGGTATAGGAGCTACGAGCTTTTGCAATAGCCTTGCGGGGTGGCCCCACGGGCGCGAGCTGAACAAGTCCAGCACATACGGGGCCCCATCGGTCGATCACGATTACGATTGGCCTTAAATCGATGCCGATCTACGTGGGGCTCGGGAAGGCCGGACGGGGGTGCGTAGCTCGAACGAGATAGGTCCCATACGTATATATATATATGTACATAAAAACACACTGTACGACGACGACGCCGATAGATCCCCTTGATTGTTGCACGATAGGTTGCACTCGAGCTGTGTAGGCACACACATGGGCTCCGAGGACCAACGTTGGAACGTACATGCACACAAGAGCTCTCGCTTTTACTTTATACCGCGATCGGCCGAGCAAATCACGTGCATCGCATTGTGTATATATACGTGCATCATCCGACAGCGATCATCGGGGGATGGGATACATTACATCAGTTGTAATAATAACGTCTGTAGACGGCTCGATCGATCGAACAAACGACGACTCTGACGCGCGCGCTTATTGTTTAAGAGTCACACGCCGAAGAGAGTACACGCATACCTACGCGCCGCTATCAATTACAATGATGCTGTGTATAAGTGCGTTGCGGGGGGAGGGGGTGTCCCACGGGTGTGCCATACATATATATGTACATGGGCTGTATAATGAGGTCCTGGGACCCCTAATGAGAGAGCCTCTCCGAGCACGCGCACTGCGGAACATCAAGCGCAGCGGGTATAGAATTGCTCGCCAAGGAATAGTCCAGCACTATATATACACACGGCAGTAGGAGTACGCGAGAGACCGTCGATGCGCACAAAGAGAGAGAGAGAGAGGCAGATCTCGAGGATCCACAGCTGTGAGGTTTACTACGTGTGTTTCTGTTTGACCGACGAACACGCGTCAAACAATGCAGGAACAGACGGACAGGCTAAATGAACATTTGGTGGCTCTGTTTGAGTGCATGGCTGTTAATTACGCGGGGGTCGGATGTGCGTTGTTTCACGATGCACACGACGACGCTTGGACAATGATAATTACATTGGTACATTTGTCACGAAAAGAGGGGGGGGGGCACAACTGCAGCTGTACGTGTGATATGTTTATTTCTTTTTTTCCCATTGATTTAACAAGTTAAAAAAAACTTTATTCTTCGATACCGATTCGCGAGCAAGACAACGAGGCCTTTGGGTATACAAAAGAAACAAAAAAAAAAAAAAGCGAGTGCCAAGCTTGAACCTCTCGGAACAGTGTCGCTCGATTCTGCGCGCGACACGAATAATCCGCAAGCGCATCAGTCGCATTCAGCGCACGAATTATACGAGCGCCTCGAAAATTCATACCACACCTGTCGCAAGCTTGAGTGGACGCGCGAGAGCAGAAGGGAGGGGCACCGGAGCGGGAAGATAAATTTGCGAGATGGAGCTCGTCCCCCCCCCCTGGGCCTTGGAAAACCAAATCGCCAACTGGGCGTTATATAATCATCAGTTGGGGCGCTCTGACCGGTGGTCCATTATACGTTTTCTAACACACGAGCGCGGCTTGGTGTGCTCCAACGTAATTACGATGGCCGACAGTAGTTACGCGCATCTCGAAAAATATTACTTTTCGCAGGGTACGTTCAATTATCATGCGCGAACTGTTCCGGTTAAAGAGACCCATTCGCACTTTTGAGGCGAAACCACTGTACTTTGACGTATATCACTTGTGTAACAAATGCTAAACTCAATCAGCAACTTTTTACGGGAATCAACAAATAAAAACTTTGCCAAACTCGCGTGTGCAACAACGTTGAAACAAACGAAAAAAAAAAAAGAAAAAAAAAAAAAAAAGAAATGAGCGAACCGACGATGTCGTTGTAAATTTAACGACGAGATTTTATCAAGTTCTTGGATGTCATTGCTAATTAACAATATTGAAAATCCAACACTGACAAACGCTTGCGGGAGTTGGCTTCTCTCCGGATCCCGCAGCTCGAGCCTCATTCCTGGGGGGGGGGGGAGAAAATTGGGCTGTGGGAAATTTGGGACGGGGCACACACACGCAAAAGGATATATTATAATACTTTTGGCTGCCTTGCACAGTGTGGCGGAGATAAGTTAGCCCCTGCCGAGCCATCCCTGGATTCGCCGTTGCCACGGGACGCTTTGCCATTTAGGAGTGGGTGGGTGGGCGACGAGCCCTCGGCAAAGTAACAATGGCACTTCCAATTATAAGTGCGAAATTCACTGTTCGCTCGCCTCCACCCCCCCACACTCTCTGTTTCTCGTTTCTCGGAGCTAAAGGGACGACGCCCCGGCGCTTGAACTCCTGCCAACTGGGCTGACGCGATGCGCTGAGGACAAAGTTCTGCTCGAGAATTTCTGGCCCCGAGCACCAAAAATCCCTCCTCCTCCCGCTCTAAACGACGAAGAGAGCGAATCCCGGGGGAGGAGGAGGAGGAAGGAGCGAAATACTTGGAAATCTCTGTTGGGCTGATGCCTCTACTTTTACTGCTATATACTTAGTTACTTACTTACTTGCTTCGGGTTTTGTCATTCCACGCGACAAGCCGGAGATTGCGGAAAACCGAGCGAAATTCTTCACGATTGCCAAACGTCAAAGTTTTTTCGCCGCTTTATTTCTTACCTCTTCCACCCCTCTTCTTCGCTCGTTGGGTCAAGTTTTCCTCTTTCTCTCTTCTTCTACAGTTTCGTGCGTTACGCCTTGTTGCGACTTTATTAAGCACGTGACGGTCGGCGGCTAATACTATATGCATACAGATACATACGTACCCATACATAAATGTGCACTTTAACGGAAGCGGCGCTTTGGTAATACGATTGACTCGTCGCGATAAATTTCCAAGATTTATGCTAATGGGATACTCCACTCCCCGAGAGCTTACGCGTACCGAAACCTGTTACGCGGCGCGCACATACAAGTGGAAGTCTACAACCGTGTATACGATATACAATACGGAAAAGCGGCAATGTTTTGACGTCTATACAGCTGAGCTGATGTGCACTTGTATACACACATACATACATACATACATACATACATACATAAATATAAACGACAAAGTGTATCATTCGCGGGTGTTGAATATGTAAATCACGGCTGGCCTATCGACACTCTCCCATGTACATTTCAGATACACGTGTATATTTAATCGATACGACTGAATTAACGAGGAGGGGGAGGGGGGCGAGGTAGGTAACGACGAGACAAAATGACATGGACGCTCGTGTTGACGAACAAAGGGACGGAAATAAATCTCAGAAAAGAGAATATACATAGAAAGGCCCGCGAGCGCGACAAAATATGTTCGCATGCTCAACAGCTTCCATCATGGGAAACAGCGAGGGATCGATGTACACACACATACACACATGAGGGGTGGGTATGGTGTACGTATGTATACCCCGTTCGCTGATCCAACTGCAGGTGGTTATTTCGACTTTTAAAGTCTCCGTAAATCAAGAGCGTCGTTCTGCGTCACCGTGTGTATATAAATGTATATGTACACACAGTGAGGCATGCTGTTGTTGCCATCAAGCGCCGCGTTAACGTAATTGAAGATCCAGAGGCGACACGCCCCGTAAAACAACCAAACTCTCGATAATTTAGCACCCTCTGCACTTCTTCACCCCTTAACCCTCCATAAATATTAAAAAAAATCGAGTATATTTATACAAGTACGTGGCGGTAAAAAAAAAAAAAAAAAAAAAAAAAAATAGTTACAGTTAAAGTTTTGTATGCGGTGGTCAGAAGGGGGTCGTATGATTTACGGGCTGAGTACCATGCACCATGTCTCTGTATTCGTGCGTTACAACGTGTGGGTGTACATTGGTTACAACGTATCTAAGTATGCCTGCACGTTAACGCACCTTGCACGTTGTATATAGGTATATGCCTTCGCGCGTGATGCGGTTCGACAGCATGTACCCCATTGCTGGTTCTGCTGCAATGTATGTGCAAGGCCGCGTTACAAATTACGCGTCATCATTTCTCCATCGTTTTTTCAGAGCTTTTGTGTTTTTTAATTTGTTTTTTCTTCGGCCCTTACGGTCCATCGATCATTTACAACACCATCACAACGAGTTATTCGCGGACAATTGGTCCGGAAGACAATGTCATATTGACGAGGTCGTTTACTTATATCATAAGGAGCTGCAAGCACGAGCACAGCGACAGCAGTGAGATCGCGTTGGATGATGAGGTAGGGTCCGTATCGGCCAAGAATAACCTTGTCTCTTGTTAAATAAACGATTTGACAGCCCATCGGTAATTTTCTCTGTGTCAAGGATACTGGTGCAGAGGTAAGAGGGGAACAGGAGCAACAAGTGCCCGAATACGGCAGCTCGTTGGGCTCTACAACGAGTTATATACTTACGCATGCGTGTATCATATTAATGAGGTGTCTAAGTGGGTATTGGCGTCGACGCCCACTTACGTACACGGTAACACTTTGAGGGATAAAGTTTTTTTTTTTTACGAGCAAGAAAATATCAGGTCTCGATAGCACAGTTTCTGAAAATAACACGACGTACTGTTGGAGGGTGTAATTTTGGAAAAATCCTTGCTCTGCACGGCCCAAGTTATAATAGTTCCGAGTAACGAGCTATGATTAGACGTGTGCATGTATAAAAATACGCTGGGCATTTTTATCACAAAGTTCCGACATTAGCCAAAGAACGGAAAAAGCTCCAAGTTTATAATTTACGGCACGAAAGAGAGGGAGAGAGAGAGAGAGAGAGAGACGGGTTCTTAGCATCGAAAAAGCGAGACTTCCATCAAGCGCAAATAGGCGTGATGAAATTTTCGAATCGCTCGGGCAAAGGATGGGGTAAAGGAGGTGGAGGAGGTCCGCCGTGATATTCCGAAAACAACGGGATTCCAGGCAACGGCTGATGATCCAATCTGCAACGGCGAATAAGTAGAAACACAGCTCGCGGCGGCGGTGGTACGGAAAAAGAAAACCAAGGAGCACCGGAGCTGTATACATGCACACACGAAAGGATTCGCGCTAACGCGAGAGTAAACTCTAGAGTGAGAGGGGGAGAGGTAAGAGCGCAGTTATAAGGGAGCACAATCGTCTATGGGCGTGTGATTGATTCCTTTCTTATACGTATGCATGTGTTGTGTTGTACACGGGGGTAAGAACAAAGCTTGCCCACTGCATGCACCATATCAGCAGCGGTATAAGATAGTTGAAGCTTTTACACTGCAAGTACAATGGCTGTACACTCATAAACTCATAATATGTGCACCAACCTACCAACGTTGCAACTATAAATGTATGTAGGTCTGACGACGGTGTACATAGTACGTATATAGCATACAAGTGTGTGTGTGTGTATATATACGTTACAAGCGGGGCCCGCTACCCGTTACCCGTTACATAGCACTATACATATATATAGTTACCACCGGTGCGATTCCCTGTTTGCCGCGTCTCTGCATTTTTCTTCCGCGTTCCCTCGTTCCAGTGGCTGCGTGACCGGACGCAAGAATTCGCACGATCGGATCTCTCCCCCGCGCTGCCCCCGCTCCTGATGGCTCATCCTTCAATTCATTTTTTTTTCTCTCTTCCTTTTTTTTCTATTCCATTCTATTCTCCCGTGACTCCTCCCCCTCCTTCTGCTACTTTTTTTTTTACCCTGGCTCGCGGGTCGCTTGTGTGTTCGAGTCCTCTTCCGGGAGCAGCACGTGACCGCCCCCCTCCCACCCTCACTCTCTCTCTCTCTCTCTCTCGGTGCACAACGTTATATATTACGGGGCCGCGTGATCATCCGGTCTTAACGCAAAGCGGAATCTCTCGTTGGCGTGTACCGAGTAATTATATCGAGCGTTGCTTTGAGGATGGAAAGGGTAAAGAGTAGAGAGAGAGAGAGAGTGCGCCGACTCTAGCCGCAGAGGAATACTGCATCGGACCATCAACTCGCGGGCCGGGCGTCTACATTTATGTGTATAAATAACACCGTTTGTCCGCGCGATGGCCTGCCTGGGACTGCTTTGTAACCACACGTCGTATGCCATTATCATCAGTAATCCCAGTACGTAAAGGTATACGTGAACGATTTACTGCAGGTAAACAGGCGCCGAGGCACGTACTTACCCGGGTCGTGAAACGTCTCGAAAGAGACATCGAATCGCCGCGCTGATGGAGTTGTACGCCAGGGAGAGGCTATATGAGTCGAGATAGTTTGTGCATGTTAGTGTGTGTATGCGCAAGAGCCCATGAAAATCGGAGAAAAGTAATCTATTGTCTTGTATTGTATTGTAACTTTATTGAGGCCTTGTGGTTGAAACCATGCCTGGCCCTCAGAAAATAGTACTCGCTTACAAGTAAGTATAAGAGTAGGAACAATAAGGATAGTGACAAATAATCGCATTATAAATATATACTCGCATTTACAATTAATATAAAGAAGAAATGAATTGTACATTTTAGAGATGCAACAAAATTGAATTGAGAAAAATAGTTCTATAAGATTACTACAATAGAACAATATTATACAAAATATATGAAATGAAATCGCAAGGAGTACAAATATTTTAATCAAATGAAACAACAGCTAAAATCTACGGAGAATCCTGAATTATTTTAATTGTTCGCTATATTATGGAAAAGTATGATTGTGTATAATTATATAGATAACTATTTAGATTTATGTATTAAGATGAAAATGAAAATGAAATAAATAAAAATAAAAATAAAAACGAAAATAATATTCGCTTAAACTAACGTACAACAATCAAAAAGCAATCGGTTCCAAACCCGAGTTGGCTCTTTCTTTATTTAATAATGAATACCAAAGTGTACTTTTGAAAGAGTTTATGAATACAGGATCGAAAGTAAGGAAACCGAGCTGGTGTAGTAGGTAGGTTGCCTGAATCAAGAAAGACTGACTATGTCTACCTGTACCTGCCATGCAAATGGATTTCCGTGACTATTTTGGCGAGAGTACCAATCATTGTATATCAGAATTTCCAAGAGCTTTCAGCCAAAAAATATCTCGTCACTAGGAATTTTGATTAAAAATGATGATACAGGGCGGAATAATGAAAAAACAAAAGGGAAGTCTCAAAGTTGTATGGCTGAGGGAGGAAAAAACGTGGTTTAAAGATGAAAGGCTCGATAAGCCGGTCTGGAGGTGCAGGGTAGTACACGTACATATGGTGTATAAGGCAAATGTAGCGTGTGGCGTTTTTTTTCCTCGCGATAGGATAAAAGGCCGCGAGGCTGATGGCCAAGGCGGAAGGACTGGGAGGAGAAAAAATGAAAATAAGGTACAGGAAAAGAGAGAGCGTAGGGTGTACGAGTAAGTGCATGTACATAGCGTAAGCCCTCGCTGCATGTATGCATAAAATGTACCTGTATATATGCGTGTGTGCATGTACGTGAACGCACGCGCTCATTCACGAGAGAGTGGCGTGTATGCCGGGGATGCGCGTGGGCGCGAAAAGGCTTTAACGCTCCGACGTGCACAAAGCAATCAATCATCCGGGAAAGTTGTTTAATCCCGTAACTGCCGGGCGCTGCCTCTTTCTCGCGCCGAGAGGAGCAGCATCGCCGCACTCTCTGCTGCTTCCATATACATATATATACGTGTACGCATCTACCTCCTACTTGGCGCGCGAGCTTGAGAAACGCAAAATAAAGGAGATTATCGCGAGTTACGCGTCCCGTTGGATGTTTTTTTCTATTTTTTTTGTTCTCGTATTTATTCGTTAGAGGGTGTCTCGAGGGGGCCCGTTAATTGAGCCAAAAATATTAGGCTACTAGCGTATTGTTCGGGCGCCTTTACTAAGTATTCCGAGCCATTTTAATTGCTCTGTGAGTACTAAATTAACTGTACCCACCACTCGACAGCTGCTGCACTATGTATACACACCGAGAAAGTAAATGGGGTGTACTAACTATAACTGCTACTTTATTGCACCTGGTAATAGGGCATTTAATGGTTTTTTGCTCGTAAGCTGTACTCGCGTTTGTCGGCCTGTAGGACACGTGTGTGTTTGCACGCGTGCTCGTAAGTTGATATTTTTTTTTATCGACTCGTTTGAGTACTTGAGTACGAGTGAAAACAACGCGGGATCAAAAGAGAAAGAGAGAGTGTTTTTTTTTCCCCAGTGGACTCATGGTAAGATAAGATAAAAAACGCATTAGCTATTCTATTATTATTATTTTTATCGATATCATCATTGTTATTAATCATTATTGACATCACGCGCAAAGATGGGAATAACGTGTACGTGTTAAACGTGAATACGTAGTATAATTCAATGGGCTCTCTAAACGGCCGAGATAGCAAAACTGGATCGTAAAGTATACATGTATATACGCCAGATAGCATTTGAAATGAAGCACTTACGGCAATAAATAATTCACATCACGGCGGAGAAGAGGTGCAGGGCAACGGAGCGCAAAGGTACACGAGGGAGGGGGTTGGTGGAGGGCAGGTATGGATACCGAGATAAGCGGATACTTCATATATTTACATCCAGCGGAGACGACATAACGTCTTAAAAAAATAAATAATAATAATAGTAAAATAAAAAGGAACGACTAGAAATACATCCGTAGCACTCGTCGGCTTTATAAAAGTCCCCGATATACACCGTATAGACGTTCGAAAACGAAAGAAGAGCTAAAGAGAAAAATAGATGGCACGGAGGGGTTTTTTAGAAGGAAGTATGTGACTATAGGTCGTGTAAAAAAACAACAAAAAAATGAGAAGCACACATATATACGCACACCTGATATTTTATGCACGTACACACGAGAAGAAGAGGCTCGCGGAGAATCACGCTTAGGTAATCGAGCAGACGTTACGATCCGGTATTACCCGCCCGAGGGTTAAATTGCGATCAAGGGCTTAACGGTAATTTGAAGGCCGATGGAGAGAGAGCGAACGAAGGGGGGGGGGATAGAGCGGTGCAGAGCGGAGTTCCAAGACGCGCCGGCACGACTTACAATTTCATATCTGTAGGCGCAGGTATAGGCGGTGCGCTCCACTTGATTAAATCTACCGAGCTCTCGAGAGAGCGAGGATTTATTGCCTAGGCCAGATGATCGGGAACCTTCGGTTTTTCGCTAAATAATGAAAAAGATTGGCATTACTGGATAATATGCCTAGGTTATAATATTGCGCTGCCTCGGCTTTACCGTTTTCAGTTTGCTCAAAATTTGGCCGCGGGTGACGTTGGCTTTATATATCTATACCCCACGCTCCGTTACGAGCTCGCCTGGGCGCACTGGCTGGCGTTTCATGCAACACACCGCTCAAAGTATTAATCTGATCTTTTTCGCTCTGCAACGGGTGGGGGTTGGAAGAAGAGAGAAATTAAAAAGGATTATACAAGAGCTGAGGGAGTGAAGGGAGGAGGGGGTGTGATTACAGATGAAACGAGCACGACGAGCGACACGGGAGCGGAGGATGGGTTCGCAAAATAAGCCGATTATAATCTGGCGCCGAGCAATTGTAGCTAGCCGGAGATGTACAATGGGGGAAATCGAGAAAACGGAGTGGAAGTAAAAAAAAAAAAAAAAAAAAAAAACGAAAAAAAAAACGAAAAAACGGAGGAGGAGGATGAGAAAGAAAAGAGGTTCGAGGAAAGAGGGGGTTGAATAAAAGTAAATTTCTGCTCTAATGCCCCTGTGTACGCAATTCTGATCTCATTAAGCTCAGTTCCCGGGAAGAACGTACAGTGGCTGCTGGTTTAGGATTGCCGGTGGGAGCCGAGTGCGACGGGCATCTCGGCTAATTTAACGGTGGTTCTCCACGTTCATTCGCATAATCCGTGCGAGAGCGAGCGAGGACGCCGACGACGCGCCGCAATTACCTTGCGAGAGCGAGCGGTAACAGAACGGCATCAGCAACATCGCCGCGATGTCAGGTGCAAATGAGAATCGGCGGAAAAGATCGTACACGCGAACGCGCAAATCATCCCCTCTTTCTCGTCTACTTCGAGGTAATTTAACGGGGCCATATATATACTGCATGACTTTTTTAAAAAAACAAGTTACAAAGAAAAACAAAAAAATTTAATTGACAACAGATCTTTCCTCTTCCTGTATTGTCTTGAGCGATTTGGAAAAAGAAATTCTCGAAAAGTAATACATTTATTTAATAAATCGCCAATGCGAGAAACGGCACTGGCGATTTCGAAATGACAAGCTCTTCGTTCTCGAGAAACGTATGCATACCTAATAATGTACAGGCGAATCGAGAGAAAGAAAGAGAGAGCTGTGTATCTACGGAAGACACGCGAAATTGAATCGTTGGAGCTGACAAAAGGGGACAAAAAGAGAGAGTGTATTTTCGATCATCAGCCGTCCATAGAGAAGCCATCAATTTTTGCTTTTCGGTTTCGAACAAGCGTGCACGCGTAATAGCTACATCTATCCGGCACACAAATCAAAGTCAAAGTGCATCAGAGATCGTCGAGGGAAATTAATGTGCCGGCGAAGCGAGTGCAATTTTTCAATTTCCCGGGACATTAGGCTCAAGTGGTTGGCTGCAACAGCAACAGCGAGCTCGACGACGACAACGCGAGGAAAGGTACGAGAGATGATCGACATGAAAAGGGCTCTGGTAATGATTGAGGAGCAGAGCACTGTTTTCCCCCCGCAAAGCCACCCACGTGGCAGCGGACCGCGCTCCGAAATAACAGATGAGCGCTTTGCCAGTGGATGCTTGTCCATGCAGAAAAACGAGTGAGGGAGAAAGAGGAAGGGCACCAAGAGTATATACGTGCCGCAGCCCGTGCAATGTCCCAGCACTCGCGTCCAGTGCTCGAGATACTCATTAGACCCACTCCCCTTCCAGCTCATTGTTTCCGGCTCGTTGGGTGTGTAGGTGTATTAATAAACGTCATTAAAATGCAAAGCAGCCCTCCCTCGGGCCTCCAGCTTTCACTTCCACGGCTCGCTCGATTATTTTGTCCGATCGAATCAGCTCATCGATCGAAACGTTGTAGGTATACGTATACGCCTTCGCTGACCGTCTCCGAGCCCCCCACCCCCTTTTTTTTCTTTTTCTTCGTTGTGCAGGTATACCTGCACCTGATGCATGAGCATCAAGGGCTTTCGCGCAAAATTCAAGAGCCGCAATAGGTGCTCGGCTTTTTTGCATTACGAGCGACACTAGTTTTACAGAGCGATACATACGATTGTCATAATTGTAAATTGCAGATGGCTCCATTGTGGGCGCTGAGAATTAAATCGCAGAAATATCCTTTTTGTGAATAACTGTACCCTTTGTACAACATATTACTCCAAAGATTGAACAAACTCGCGTTGACTATACGTGTATAGTTTAGATGCAACACACAAATCCAAATGGAAGAACCAACGAGAGAGAGAGAGCCTAAGGCCGGACGGGCAACAAAGTTAAACGCAACCGAGCACAAGATTCTATTGCAGTTTAGCTCTCAATTCAGCAGGGGTCTGTTATTCCCTCCTCATGTACCTCTGCCCGAAGCCGAAGCTCCAGTCTCGAGGAGACTTTGAGTAACAGCCGGCCATTTTTTGACGTATCCTCGAATTGAATCCTCAGAGCAGAGAAGCCGGGAAGAACAAGAAGCGGTAATGGGCAGTCCACCGCAAGGGGGCCAATAGAAAGGGGAGCATCAGAACGGGACGATGAAAAACGAGACGAGAAAAAATCTCGGCGAGGAGGCAAAGATCCCTGGCTCGGCGGAGAAAAGTTGAATAATTGACAGGGCAAGCCGGGCAGGCAAGGTGAGCCAGAGCAAAATGAAACGTCGAGGAAGAAGAAGAAGAAGAAGAAGACCTAGTCCGTGGGGTCGGGGCTGTACAGAATCGTTTTATACGTATAGGAGAGAACCGCCAAAGAGATTTATCACGGGGCGCGGAGCGATGCGATCGGAGGCCTTCGGCTCTTAGCATTTTCTCCGCGCATTAATAACGCCACGGATCGGGCGTGCACCTTCCCAACCTCCTCTACCTCCTATCCCGACCTCGTCGCGTACTTTGTCTTGTCCTACATTCCCCCCCCCCCTCGATGCATACCTAATAGAACCGACCACTGTTATGATTTCCCTGTCTTCTCTACCCCCGTGTACAAAGACGGCAAGGAGAAGGCAGCAACACCAGCTGCTCCCAGGGGTTATCCACAGAAGGAATGACGAACATACGTTTTACGGGAAGAGCGCAAGTTTGCTCGTAAAACGTGTAACAATGTAACAGCGCAAAAAGTCAACCAGGTACCTATATAGCATATAGTCACGACGATTCGATTGACACATCTTTTATTTCAGGCACCTCGAATCCTCCCGATCCTTAACCAGCACATGCAATTCATGGCATCTCCCACCTCTCACCCCTTGGCAGCTGAAAAGCCCAGGTGACGCGGGAAAATGGGAAAAAGAGGAGGTAATTGTACTTACGCGTAGCCCAAGGAGGCCCAAGGTTTTTCCGGGTCGAGGGAAAATTCAACGGGTTGACAAAATTAGACGGTGCAAGTGGGAAATTAAAAACTAGAAAAAAAAGTCGATGTTCAATGCAACAGCCCGGTTCGGTTAATTAGAGTAGTCGCATGTTGTTTCATCGGGTTACCGCGACATTGTAACGGATTGTTACTCTATGTAGACATACAGAGCATACACGTGGAGGAGAAAAG
Organism: Copidosoma floridanum; assembly: GCF_036245765.1. Taxonomy (NCBI): domain Eukaryota; kingdom Metazoa; phylum Arthropoda; class Insecta; order Hymenoptera; family Encyrtidae; genus Copidosoma; species Copidosoma floridanum. The sequence continues at coordinate 3,000,191 of NW_028321886.1, read as the reverse complement.
TCGATGGACCATGTTAACGGTGTATGTTCATCGATTAAAAAAGCGCGTATGCACTACTACAGCCAAAAGGAGCCAAGGGGGGGGGGAAGAGGAAGAGAATCCGCAATCCGTGGTGTCAGTCAGTCGGGCAGGCTGGTCCGTTGGCTCGTCCTGTTGTATACATGTACGTGTACCAAGACTCTATCACGTTTCCGTTTTTCTGCGGCGCAAGCGAGCCAGCGGGAGAAGGAACCGACAAGAAACGCAGAAAAGCCAGGCCTCCTTCTCGTATCTCACCAGAGTCGGAGGAAGAGGGTACACGGAGTGCCGGTGCGAGCCTTGCGCCCGCAGCTATGGAACGAACTATATAGAGGGATATCTCGGCGCGCACAGGCAAAGAGAGCCGAAGGCGTGGTTTCACCCGGTGTATCGAAGGAAACGCTTGGTGTATCGGCCGCGCGCTCCCTCGTCCCACGAGTTGCTAACTATTTTGTCTGTGGATGCCCCCCCCCTCTCTTTCTCTCGTTCCTTTGCTTGACCCGAGCCCTGCCAGTTCCTCCTCCCGATCGAGCTGTTTTCCTCTTGCTCGAGCTGTACGGGCGCTCGAAAAGAGCAGCTCTTTTTGCCCCTTGTAACTTTTACAGCCGCGCAAAATCTCGATTTCCACCTCAGCGACTGCGGTCCGGTTAATTCGCGCAAAAATGCTCGCCAGCCGGTGTACGGTATCCTTTTTCGCTGTACCGTGTCACCCCCTTGCCCCTTTCAATTGGCTGATGCTGTTGCAACTGCTGCGGCCAGCGCTGACTTTTTATTTTTGGCTCTCTCGACCACGCGCTCCCCGCAAAAGCTCAACCCGCATATATGTACAGGTATAGGTATTATTATGAGCGGCTAAAAAAAAAAAAAAATTAAAGTGAAATTAAAAGCTGCCATATAGAGTGTAGAGATTTTCATATGCGAAAGTGGCCCAGTAACAGACGAGCTCGTGTGCTTGCGAGGCCGAGTTTCAGAACAGAACTGATGCTAGCGCGATGGTGGCGTGAAAAATGCATGTCGGTAAATGGAATCAATCTCGTTAACCACCCTATGGATCTTGAATTCCATATGAAGCGCACCCAAGTGCTTTCAAAAGACCAAGTTTGCTCGTTAACCGAGAAATACCTCGCCCATTGAGTTTGAAGGAGGCACGCAAAAATTATTTGCGCATGGGCACTCCCACTGGCGTATCGCTGTCGAGTACGCGTTTTCATCCAAACGTGGGGCGAGCTACCGCACGGGAGGAGGGTATCCTTGATCACCCTTTGAGCCTCTGCTACCCCTTTCTGCTGTCTCTCCTTGAGTCGATTAGTTTCGGAGCTAATATTTATCCTTCTTTCCTTGCGTCTCCTCTTTTGGACTAGTAACCGCTTGAGTTTCCCATAATCCAGGATACGTGGGTCTAATAACGAGGATGATTTAATTATTATTGGCCGTTGATTGAGTTCGAAAGGTTGCAACGCGTGAGAATCACAAGGATTATCTTGTGATTATTGATATCGACAAAATTCATTGCTTCTGCATTGATTGATGAAAAAAAGAAAACTTCTCATATCAACGAATGTATGCACATAGCTGGTGAAAGGAAGAGATGTATAACAGCTATACATACGTGACGTGAAATTAAAGCCCACCCACGCGCACAGGATGAACGCATCTTGGTCGTCGGGTTATTCACGTTGAAAGCGTTAAGGCAAAGGCGCTTCATTGCATCCTTTGACGTGTCGTATGGATGGGCCTCGTAAATGGATATCACGAGGCGGTATACTATATACAGGTACACCGAATTAAACAGACAAATACCAGAACGACGTGGGTACAAAAACAAATGGATGGATTTAAAAGTAAGGAAACAGATGAAACTGAAAATTGATCTATAGACTAATATTTCAGAGGGTGAAAACGTTCCAGTATTATATACTTACGCATATGCATCAGTGGTACTGTGTGTACCTATACGACCCTCTTCAACAGGATGTGTTTGCGCCACGTACAGGTATTATCGTAACAGTTTACACATCAGTGCTTTGAATAACAAAACTAAAAAGCTCTCACTCTCTCTCTCTTAAATGGTTCTGTATTGAGAGCAAGTTTATATGTCAATAAGTTTTTACGCGATCTTTTATATTGCCTAAAATTTACATACTTTCGTACAATTATTTACCACTGTTTTATATCACATTGTAAATTTGTTACTGGCCACATAGGGTTTGATCCCATGGTCCAATAAACAAATCTAATCTAATATAATCTCTTAGCGTTAATGTTATTTTAAAGACGCAGGGGAGCTTTCTCTTTGCTTTCAAACTAAGAATTTAATTGGTTCACGCCTGTATACATGGATATTTGGCTTGACGCGTCAAATGTTCCGAGTACGTACTCGAAAGCTCAAAAGCGTCTCTTGACTTTTGGGAGCGTCGCGAAAGCTGCGAGCTTGCAGTTATACAGTAGACAGAGACGCCAGTCGTTTTGATTTGCTTTGACGTACAGCGAATCGAGGAGCAAATAAAACGGTTACTCTCAAATTTCAGCAAAAAGAGAGAAAGAGTCACATGGCAGCTTTGCCGCGTGCAGGGTTTACTAATTAATCCATCGATAACTGCCACAAGCACGTATCTGATCTATAAGAATACGTGATGCACATGTATGCAACATCCGGATATGTGCTGAAGATGTTTGTAAATGCAAAAGGGCACGCGAAGCAAGCAGCAGGAAAACAAGTTGGAAAAAAAGCCGCTGCTGTCGCGTTCGCGAGTGACAAGTGGGGCACCTCCGAGCAGCTTTATCTCGCAAAGCCGACAGTAAGTTGGCCCGACATTATGAGCTTTTGTGTGCGCGTGTGTATACAAGTGCTGCCAGCGCCCCTATAGCATGTTTGTTGTATGGAACTCATGCATATGTTTTATCTCGGCTCTGTCGCGGCGGCTGGTTCTTACAGGTGTTATTAAGTATGCTGCTGGCGAAAAATGGCTTTTCGCGGTTTGTAGGTACGAGTTCCAACTGCGACAGCGCTTCGAGGACAAACTTACCTGGAACAGAAAATAAAACACGATTTTCGTGAGAACCTAAAATAGTAAATTTGTTGATAGGCACATTTTATGTAATATTCATGCGAGTAATAATAATAATAATAATAATAATAATAATAATAATAATAATAATAATAATACATGGTACGATATAGTTGTTGTAAAAAAATGAAACAAAAATGGTCCAATTAGCTCACTTACACGTAGGATTGACATCGCAGACGTAAGAGTAACTTATTAAACATGAAATGAACAACAAAGACGTACATCGAAAATATAAACAACGATGAAGCTAATCAGAAAATCAGAGTGCAAGATAAGGCATAATCATCGGTGTATTGTTGATGGTATGATCTGCGCATATTGTGTACATACCAAATAAAGGCGTATTCGTAATAACGTTTAATTGTTTGATGCACTAAATAACCTAACAATTGAATCACGAACGTGTATTAACACACAATTAGACCAATACGTATACCGATGCGGGCGCTGTGTATATATTACCTACGTACATTCAATTGACTAGTGAAAAAATCCGTTTATGGTCAGACAAATTTCGACAGTGGTATACACATAGTTCGTATAATTATGTCCGGGAAAGACGGGCACGCGTATAAATGTAACATCGCTAAAATCAATGGCAATTAGCTTTCTCTCTGTATACTGCACGAAAGCACTGCAGCTTGGATTAGGGTGTGTACACTCCTTGCATTTTCTCGACCCCCCACTCTCTCTCTTTCACCAGTAAATCCTCAACCGCGGCAGCAGCATCAGCCCGTCTCCGCTCGCCAGAGCTTTTAAAGGAATACATCCTGCACGCCCGCAAAAGGGATAAAAGAGGCCAGCCAGACGAGAGTAGAGACAGTGAGGGGGGAGGGGGTAACTCGGGGAGCACGTGGCACGGGTTCGCACGACCGCTGGCTGCTCACAGAAAGCCCTGTGCAGCCAACAGTGCGGGCGACCTCAAGCTCCCGAGGTAAATGTGCTCTGCAGGAGGAAAAGACCGGGATGGGGATGAACTCGCTCGTTTTAGCCCGTAAATACTCTCTGCTCTGCTTTCGCGTGCGAGTACAGCGCCGTAGGTCGTGTAAGGTATATACATATACACTTATGGGTTATGTACTTGCAATGGGTGGAAAGGAACGGCTCGAGAGCTCCGTCCACTCGTTTGCCCTTTCAAATTGAATTGAACGCCCGCGCACTTGGCCCTTGCAGTGGCCCCGAGCTTATTTATTAGAGTGCCGCCGCTGCAGCAATGCGTCTCACGACACACGCTATATATATACACATTCCGGGCGTTTCTGATACAAGTATTGGTAATGTATAGGTATACGTGTAATATTCGAGTGCAAGTACAAGTGAACGGGCGAGATTTTCCAAAAATTCGTAAGCTCGTTCCTGCACTTGCGATGTTATTGCGTGTACATAGGTGGTACGTGCTTGGAGGCGCAGGCTTCGAGGATACACGGTAAAGCGTATTATTATACGGTATTATCCCCATCTCCATCTCCAAATCTATTCGTCTCGCCACAGATCTCGAGGATCTCTCGGCTGGCTTGCCCGTGCATACACATATATATCCATTACACGGCACCTGTTGTACGTACACGCGTCTAGTCTATCTGCGGCCTATCTCGACTCGCGGATAGATGGTTAGGGATATAGGAAGCAGCATCCAGATCTCGGGGAGATAGATCCGTTCGCTGTACGAACGCCGAGGGAGCTGCTGCTGCTCGACCGACACCTCGGCGCGCGGCTCATCGCGTCCACTTACGCGCGTGTACGACTATTATCGGCCCCCTTGATCGGCTCACATGCCTACTAATCGCGAGCTGAAATCTGTCGAGTATTTTTTTTTTTTTTTTTTTTTTGTTTTTTTTTTTTACCGTCGAGCCCTTGCGAGCACTTTTCTTTATCTATCTTTCTCTAGGCATGCGTTTAAATTTTTACGTGGTGACGTTTGGCCCCGAAACCGGCCCTACTCGTTTCAAGTTTTGCTCTCGGGATGAATTTGTTTCCCTCATCTTGGACGCAAATGTAGTTTGCCGCCATTGGAATGCATCGACTTGCACGGTCACTCCGATTCGTAAGGACGAAAAGGTTGTGTACACACATATATATTTGTGATCCCATTTGGGTTTATCCTGCTGACGAACGAAAAAAGCCCTTTGGCGTGGACTCGATCGAGCGTTGCAAAGAAAAGCTTCCTCGCGCGCGCGTAAGCTGCTTCGACAATTGCAGCGTGTGTGTATATATAGGTTATATGTGATGTTCGTTTCGTGCGTCTAAATTTCCTACGAGCGCGAACAAAGGCACACAAGATCTCCTGCCGATGCCTCGTTACTCGTGAAGGAAAGAGCATCGGAGCAGAGCTAGGGGATCGAGAGCGAAATGAAGGGGACCCGGGTTTACCGGTGGGCCACGGTGAAAAGAAGAAGAAGAAAGGTCCAAGTTGACCAGATTGGACGTAGAAAAGAAGCGACCGTACGTGGACGGACTGAGAACTGATCAATTTCTATTGAAAATTCGATCAGGCGACGTACTATGCTACGTGAGGGTTGGAGGGGGGGGGGGCATCCAGTCGAGTGACCGCGGCAATGGTTTGAGCGCCGTCCGCAAGTTCCGATCTCCTTAAACGAGTCCCAGAGCACCCGAGGCACATCAGCTGCAGCGGATAAAAATCCAATTTCACGACTTCCTTTTGGATTTAAAACTTGCGCCCGATTGAACTCTGGACCCGTACATGAATGTATATGCTAGACGATACCGTTGATATTATCGAGGACACGCGTATAATTTTGATCACCTAGATTTTTTTTTTTTTTTTTTTTTTTTTTTTTTTTTTTTTTAGTAAGTATACCTTTCCATTTACGCTGCAAGTGTATAAAACGTGTGCAGGCGTACGTATATCGTACGTGCAAGAGTAAGGCAGATGCAAGGAATCGGCATAAGGTAAAAGACCCAGTACCTGAACACTTTTTCGGGAAAGTCTTCTTGTTTCCGTTGCAGCAGTAAAAATATTTGACTTTTAGCATTCTTTTTTGTTTTATTTTATAGATTGAACATTTATCTTTTAAATCATATATTTTTAACAATCAAATAAATAAAAAAGCAAAAAATAAATAATATTATTCAAAGAAACCCATATGACCCAGTACCTGAACAGTCAGCAAAGATATCGAGCAATTTAGAAGAAGTTGCACCAGTACTTGAACACCAAAAAATAATTATTATATGGCAAAAATTCGCTATGAAAAAAATTTTAATTAATGTATAGTTATAGTATTTGATATTCATGCAAGTTTATAATGTATAACCATCTAGACAATTAAAAAAAAAAATGTATTGCGATGACATTTTGAAGGTTATATAGCATGTGGGACCAGTACGTGAACACGCAAAAATTTAATAAATATATAATGCCAGAATCCAAGTACGTTTTATAATTAAGTACTTATAAAGGATATAAAAAATAAGAATGCATCTTTGTGCTTATACAAATTTTTTATTGATAAAAACAATTGTACCATATCACGACTACAAGTAACACGACTAAGTTATCCTTTTTTAAGTGATTAAAAATTTCTAACATTCTTTGATAAATTAAACAAAATCAATTTTTGATAAACATTTCTAATAAATAAAAACTTACTTTATTCATACTTTTTCTTCTTTAATTTTTATAATATTTCGCATAGCTTCTGTTTGATGAAGCGTTATCAAACGATCAACTTCATCCAATTTCAGAGAAAGATCTTTAAGTTGTTGCTGGAAAAGAATTTTATTTTCTTTGCTTTCATTCTTCATTTTATTTCTAATAACTGAGGCTTCTGCTTTAATTTTTTTTTTATCTAACATTAATTGGTTTATCTTTGCTCTGTTAGTTTTTTTAATATTTGATTCTACTTCTTTCAGCATCCTAGATTTTTCCTTTTTCTCTTTATTCATTTGTACTTCAATTTCTTTTAGTTTTTTATCTTCTTCCTTTTTTTTTGCTTTTTCAAGCAATTCATCAATAGTATAAGCACATTTACCTTCAAGTTGACTTGGGTATACCAAATTTAGCTGCAGTCAAATTGATCCCTTTTCCAGCTTCAACTTCTTTCAGTGCTTCTTTAAGTGTGTCAATGGTGTAATTGTGATTACTTTTTCTTTTATTTAAAATTACCTTTTTAACTTTCTTTTTTTGCTTCTTATTACTTGATTTTTTCATTTTGATCCAACCACTGGCTTTATTTGAAAACTGAAATAACAATTATATTTTTAAACTATACTAATATTCTTCAAACTTTACTCAATAGTCTTTGAATATGTATAAATCAACAATAAAAACAATAATAAGGTAAAGACTTACCCAATCTTAATACTGGAATGGTTATATTTGAGGTTAACCACACATGTCTGAGCCGTTTTGAGAAGCTTCCCTACCTGCACTTTTAGCTTAATAAACTGTGATATTTTGATACCTAACTTGGTTTAAATGGTAGTTCGATAAGTTTTTACTTACTTTTAAGCCAATTTTGCATTATTTTCAAAACATAAGTAAGTAAATCTTATGGTTCAAGTACTACTGCCTGTCTGCACCAACGACCCAATACGTGAACACCTATCGGTCAGCTGTTCACTTACTACGTACTACATACAAATGTGGCAGCAGTACTTGAACACGTAATTATATAAAATAAAATTATTTTTTTAAATACATCAAAGTCAAATTTTAAAGATCTAAGTATGTATAGTTGTTTGAATATTAATTTTTTCAATATTAAACACAAATTTTGATAAATTTTTGTTAAAAAAGCTATCGATATCTCAGTCGTAAATCAAGAAAAATTGACTTATGAAAAAGTCATCTTTAAAGACATTTTTCATTATTTTTTTTATCGAATATTTCAATGAATAATAAATAAACGTGGTATACGAATTAAAAGATAATATCTTTAAAAAATACAAAAAAATATTTTCAATTGATTTTACATGTGTTTACAATATCATTTATAAGATATTGTGCAAGTGTTCATGCACTGGTGCAAAATCAAGAAGTGTTCAGGTACTGGGTCTTTTACCTTAAGCCCCGAGAACATAAGCTCGGCAGCGGCGTCAGGGCGAAATAGTTTAATAGAATGCTCGAGCCCTGCATACGTATACGTACGTTTGGTGCGATTTCCGAGCAAAATTGGAATTCGAGACATGCTTGGGAAACGGGCAAACGGGAAAGAGAGGGAAAGGAAGGGATCATACCCCCAAACAGCAACCAGCCTCTGTGTGGATGTACATGTGCGTGTCTGTACACCGTTGGATTTTGAATCCACGGAAATAATTGCAGCCGACGATACATGAAAGCACCTGCATGACCAGCATCACACGCGGGCGTACGACCGTGGGTTTCGAGAAATGGACCATACATCGTTGGTTGGCCATTACGCGGGAACCCCGGCCATTAGATAGTCGACACGTCGAGATAACGAGGCATTAGCCGGGCGCGTGCACACACACACACGCGGGAAGGTTATGTCATAGGCGAAGTGGGTCTATAGCACAGATCCGTATGGGCTACTACTACTCTGTCGCTGTATTTCCCACCCTCTGGGGGTCATTCTAGCCGTATAGCGTCCCAGCCGAGGGACCGACCATATTGCCCCCTTTTCTCTCGCACTCTCTACATACGTATATCGGAGGACACTCGCTCGCTGAGGTTAAGCATATTGACTCGAGCTGCAGCCACTTCTCCCTCCCTCTCTCTCGTATTCTCGTTCCGAGTGGGAGTAATAAAACCCCCGACCACGAAACACCCTGGGTGGCCAATCCCCCTCCCCCCTTCCATCTTGTACACTCCAGCCCGGTGTTATTGAGCCCCATTGTAAGATACCTCCTGAGCGCGCTTTCAGGGAAAAAAAGCGGGTTTGGCGCTCCAAATATTTGATTCATTCGCCAGTATAGTTGGAATAAGTAGCGAGAAAACCTTACTCCTGAAAAATTAGAGGGATGATTGATATTTTTATTTTTATTTTTTTTATTTTATTTTATTTTTTTGAGGTTAGCTCTGCTGATGTAGGATTTTTTTTCATCCCATTCCGGGATTGTTACATAATGCACTTTGAATGCCCCGAACGTCAGCATCGAGCACCAACCAGCAGCTGTATTAACTGTATATACACTGTAGACGCACGCGTTGTTTGCGCAAATTCGTTACTGCAAAAAAAAACGTGTACCCATATACATACAACATACATGTCTGTTGTACGTGCCCACGCGTCTAAAGCATGCCTTAGTTATATAAAGCGAATTGACGAAACAACGCACAGATAAACAATTTGAGAGACGAGGACGGGGACTGGGAGATATCCGGGTGGCGATAAGAAGGCCGATATTCGATATTCCTCTGAAAACACGATTCCTCCGTTCATGTATGCAACATAGACATCGGATATCGAGTAACACACATATTATATATACATACACAAGGGCACAGCGATTTCTACTAGGCCGTAGCGATCTAGCTCCATATTTTTCTTCTCGATTCGTCGGACCTCTCGCTTACACTCCCTGTACAACACAGACGACAACACACATCCCCGGGCCACGGTCTGGATTTCCGTTGTAACGGGACAAGCTCCGGCCTCGGTCGTTACCAAAATGTAAATCGATCCCGAGTCAACAGTCGCCCGGAAGGGAGGAAAAACAAAAAGCTCTTATCTGCACGAGCCGTACCAACGCAACGATGAAAACCAACACCGCCTCTGCACCAGGACATACATGTATATATAATATTACTTCATTTGCCTGAACCCCGCTGATTTTCTCTTCTCTCCACACTACACACGTGGTATGCATGCTCCCGCAAATGCGTTTGTCAAAGACAATACTTACTTTTATATATATATATATATATATATATATACACTCGCGGCTTTAAATCAGTCGGTCGACAGCACCGATGTTTCGCTCGCTCCGACAGCCTATAAGTCTCCGCCACGCCGTAAACGTGCAAACCGCTCTTCTCCTCAGACTGTACACCTCATCCTCCTCCTTTACAGTCGCGTATCGCACTTGGGCGCTTTTAATTTATCGTGCGCATGTTCGCCCTCCGATGGCTCAATTAACCAACACCTGCAGTCCCTGGAGCTACAGCATCGACGTATACACATTATACCGACAGCTCCGATCGGCCGTTTCGTGTGTAATCTCTGTCAATCCCCCACAACGCGTACCATCGGCCATGGTGATTTCAATACATACTGAATTGCACGAAGCTTTTTCTGCTGCGCGGATATTAAATGCGTCAGAAAGCGCTTCCTCCATGTATCGCTTCACGATTTTAATTCTCAACTGTACTTTTCACTCGTAACTCACGTCTTTGTTATCATACGACTGCTAAGTTTGCTTGTACTCCGCTGCACTTCGTATATGAGTACACTTGTCTGGAAGGGACACTCCCTTGCCTTTTGTTTTTTATCTTTTCTGATATTCATATACACTGTGGAGGAGATCTCGGGGATTACCATAAACAAAAAAAAAAAATTAGAGGAGAGAGGAGGAAGCAACTCGTGCGGATTGATGGGCGCAAAGTCGTCGCGGTCGCGAGACTCGTATACGTGAGCGATGACGAGTGGGTATATGTATATACAAGGTGAGGTGTCCGTAGGGGAATTAACTCGTCGTACCAACCGCGGGTCATTAATCACGCTATGCTTGAGCACGAGCGTATACACATACACACACACCTATGCACATTGTACTCCGGAGGAAGGAGAGCCCGGAAGCAGCTGCCAGTGTCTGCTCTCTCGTATGTATATTATATAATATGTATACGCGCGCAGGTGGGCCACCTTCGTTTGTATCTGTCAACGATATCGAGACGACGGACAGGTACACACCGCGTCAGCTGTATGGCCAGTCGATTTATTGGTGCGACAACTCCCTGCGAGGCATCAGTCACTCGGTTGCGTGTGTCATGCTTTGGCGAGCTAAGTATGGATGAAAAAAAGCCGTGAAATGGCGCACTCGGGTACAGAAACGATTTTCACGCCTCGCTGTGTACATGTATATATACCTACTCAGGATGGACGGACAAAAACAGCCGGCCATACCTCGACAGAATGAACGTTGAATCAAGTTCCGCGCCAACGCGCCCAACTCGCTTTATATCGGCCGATCGCACGATTCGCTCCGTACTCGAGAGAAACTATTCTCCCTCGGCCACTGGTGTGCTTTTTAAGGTTTTTGTTGCTGCTACACTACTGATCTGGCGATACTTAATAATCACATTTACTTAATACGTACATTTTTGTTCTTCCTTAATTACACGCGTTATACTTTTATCGCCGACTGATCCTCCAAAGGCACCGCGACTACAACTGCACGGCGTCTCCGTAATGTTTCAATTTCAAGTGCAGTTGGTACAACAGTGTCCCCTACGCGATAAGGGGTTATACGATAACGGGGGCGTAAAGACTTGCAAAAGTTACCTGTTTTGGACGAATCATGCACAGCCATACGCACCGCAGCGCGTCTTGAAGTTCGTCAACTGATTTTCAAGGGCTCGCGTCGAACTCCGAGCGAGTTTTTTTGCCACGTCCAAGGTTCTTTTTCACCGACCAAGCTGAGCAGAGATGCGATTTACACCGCGTGAAAAAGCAAAACCAGTCAAGAAAGGGGATGGAGAACTGATCCCCCGTTGCCCGAACAGTATATAGGCATACAGGCTGTTGAGGCAACAGAGTGCGAATAACAATACAAATGACAAAAGGCATACGAGGAGAGCGTGGACAGCAGCGAGGGACACGCCATACCATATATTTATGATAAAAGTACATTTGACTGTACACATGGACTTTATAAATTATCAGCAGATAATTAATGATATGCGATGCTCACGCTTTTATACCCTATGCATATACGAATTGAGGGAGGTGGGGAGATAATCTCGAATGAATAAGCAGGTGGTGGCCATGTATCACCAGTCGCAGCCATGAAGCTCGTTGTCGCGTCGGTATAGCCCGAAGGGTCTTTTCTTCCCTCTTCGCAAATCCCTGTGCTGCTGCTGTTGGCTGCATGGATTTGCAAAACAAGAGGACTCCCTGTTTTTCTTTCTTTACCCCCTTGTGTGCATCATATACGTTAAGGTATACTGACAATCGGCGTCGCACATCTCTTGCGTGTTTTCCCATCTCCACCGAATAGTGGGCCACTCGTGTGTGGGCAAGAGCCAAATAGTGCCAAGGGGGGTGAGTTACATTTTCCAGCAGCTTAATTACCCGTTACGATGAGAGCCTTATCTCGTCTCGTGGCAAACGGGAGATTATCACGCAAGGAGACACGGATGCGTATATCATTTATTTTTATATCTCCAACAACCGTTTAGGCCGGGTCTCTCTCTTCTTCGCTCTCGTCAAACTAGTTGCCGGCTGGTTCGCTTTAGCGCATGTACAACGTATATCTGTAGCCGTGCCACTTTGTTCAGCTGACGAAAATGGAGGTAGCCAGTTTCTCATGTTGGCACGCCGGCCGGTACACTTATACTTATTACATACGCGTGAGCTGACGCTGCAGCCGCTGTACGGTGTCGGGCTCATTTTAATTATCTCCGCAACCGATCGGCTGTCCCTCCCCCCCCCCTACATCCATAGCACTACAGATTTATCGTCCTGTGCAGTATATTGTATACGTACACCGTGCAGTGTCGGCGGCTCGATACACGGGGAGAATTATCGGTTCGCGTCCATGCATACACATATTCGTGCAACACGTGCGCTGGCTAACCTCAAAAGTGCCTGCCGATAAGTCGAGCGAATTTATCGACGCGACGACGATTCCAGCGCTTATATAGTGTATCGGTGTTGTACTTTATGCACACGCACACGCGCTGGTATGCGCGTGAAATTGGCGCGGCGCAACCTACTACTCCCGTTTGAGGTGGATTTAGCATAAATGTTAATCCGGCGATATAAGTAATTAATTGGCAATATCGGAGGGCGGTATAGCAGCGATTCATTAGACCCGAGCTCTGCCGGTGTGTACGGGTATTTGTATTAATTAGAGCCGGTGGCTCGGTTTGGTGGTGGTCCGATCGACAATCCAGGCCGAGGAGCATGACAGACGATGCCCGCGTTTATTTACATCGGCTGCTTTTCCGCGGCCGCGCCATGAATTATATTACCCACGTATACTATGTGCATCGAAAAGTAACTCATTGGCCGGTCCGTAAATATGAATATATTGATGATTGTTGCTCGCGTCCGGGTAAAACGTAATTTGTCAATTATTCATGTTTTTTATACGTACATATGTACTAGCTCGTATACAAATAAAATGGAAAACCATGAGCATTAATTGCACGCGTATCCCGATGGCGAATAACTGATTCCTCCGTAACCCTTTCGCGCCGTAATCATCGTGAATTTCACTGGCTTTGTACTTCAGCTTTTCGTCGTTAATGAAATCGATTCTTTGGATTTTTTCCCCCCCTCCCTCCTACGAAACTCCGTAGACGATGGGGGGAGAAGGTGGTAACGAGATCTGTGTTAGACCGAAACTCGGGAGCACCTGTTACTCTCTTTGATGGTCTTTATCTCGTCCCTTTCCTTTTCTCCGTTCACCCTCTTTTCCCTCTCGGCCGCAAAAGAGAGAAGGAGCGCGCACCACTACTCCCCGACATTAACGTTATCGTAATTACATCGCGCGCCCGATTAGACCCTCTCGCCTCTCTTGCACTGTACCTGCACACCTCATACCTACTGTTTCCGTCTTACTCCCATCGAGCTCGTATTCTCCCATCGGACATCGAGACCAACGCCTTAACGAGTTCCCCTACCATAAACACGTCTCTGATTCTCCCGCGGTAATTGGTTGACGATACAATGTTTTCTCTCCCTCTCTCTCTCTCTTTCGCCCCTCCTCGTGTATTTGATGCATCATACGTTAAGCAGTTTTTGGGTAAACAAAACAAATGATCCTATGCGTACAAAGCAATTTCGCGCGACAAAAAAACAAGGCAGATGCGAGAGAGCGGCGACCTCGAGAGATTAATTTGACGGTCGAGCGTGACGACGGGCGAAAACGAAAGAAAATAGAGAGCGAATGGACGCGGCCGAATATCAGATTCGCCCGCGCAATACAACAACGCTCGTTCTGCAGTGGTTGTGAGGGGGGGGGAGGGAGGACACGCGAGAATATGTCTCGAAAAAGGGGGAAAGGAAGAAAACAAACGGCCGCGCCCAAGAGACAAATTGGAGGACGCGACGTGCAAAGGTTTTCCTTTTTTTTTTTTTTTTTTTTTTTTTTCGTTTTGCTTACCTATATTCTTGCGTTTGCGCATACGCTGTACACCTACTCCCTTTCATTTCGCTCTCCTCGGCCATTCGCCCTCCATATATGCGGGGGCCACTGGTTGGTTAAAATTACCCTCGACGGGTCGTATTGCCCGGTATTTTCCCAGAGGAGGAAGACAAACGCCGGGATAGCCGCGCAGTGGCAGCCAAAGCTCACGGAATGCAGATACAAGAGGATGAGGGTATATACTGTATGGATATCCAGCGATGGAAGAAGAAAGGGGAGGGGTGGGGGGGGATGGATGGTCGTGTATTGGCACACGTGCGTAATTGTGGGCCATTTGTCGGGAGGACGTTGGGTCTGTCTGCCGGGGCATACGGAGGAGTACGGAGGGGGGTGGCGCATCCGGCGATGCATCACGGGATCGCGTACACGCGGGCGACGTCGACGGGGACACAGGATGAGACACTGCGCTTCCATGCTCCGCGGAGTAATAGCTAGAGATTTGCCGAGGGTGAAAAAATAAAATACAGAAGAGAAAAAGAAAAAAAGTAGTAGGAGGACAAAGAGGAGGAGTAGATAAATGTGCGAGCGGATCAGAAACCGAGAGCGAGGTATAGGCTAAGCACGAATGAAAGTCGATGCGTGCACGTGAGAGCCTGTGCGTACCGCGGCTCGGTGATTAATGAAGGAGGCGCCCCAGAGTGCCTGCACCGTGTAATAGAGTTCAGAGGTCCCTTCTCTTTCTCTCTCTTTTTCTATTTTTTAACTCTGCAGATGTATTATCTCAGAGTCCTATTCTTGATCCTCTAGCTCCTTGGGATTGTTCGTTTTCTCTTGTCCTCTACCCACGACTTTGTTATTTAAATTATGGATTACTGTGTCCAGAGAATCATCAAACATAAAGAGTTGTTGTGCTTTGCTTGGTAATCTATTGGGCACATTGCTTTTCCTCTTGTAGCTTAAACGTTTTTGTTTTTTGTTTTTTTCTCCAGTGAAATCTTAACCAACACGTTATGAACAAAAAGTGTGGTAGTTTGTACAGAGATAAATGAAATGGCATTGGTGATCGAATAAGTCGGTGAGGAAAAAAGACTTGAAATAACACTGTAACATCATTAGGTAAATAAAGTTGTGTCGGGGGAAAAAAGAGAGCGGGAGTCGTGATTTCTGCCTCCAGCATCCATAAACCGCAAAAAGCAAATGCGAAGCCGTGCCGAGGTATAATCCGAGATCCATTGAGATGCAGCAGAACGAGCCAATTGCAATTCTTTTCCAGCAGCGCCTCTTTTTTTTTCTTTCTTTTCGTACTTGCTTTCCGAATTTTTTTTTCCGTCCCATCCTTGCTCGACTCGTTGAGATTCGTGGCCTCTTTTTGTCTTATCATTTGTTCGAAATAGTTTGCTACAAGTTTTCTGCCCCGGAGCAAGCGGATGGGTCGTCCAGCATCAAAGTTGCGACATCGCCTTCGACGTCTGACTGGAAAATTAAAATTTCTTCCCGATGGAAAACTTTTTGCCCGGTAAAGTTGATCAAGTGCCATCACGTTGTCACGCGATTTTACCAAACTTCCATTGTTTTTCGGCTACGGTATATACGTGCTTGAAAACTCAACGAAATCTCGTTAATTACCGATTTCGCGATTTGCGATCGGTAGTCATTTTAACGAGTTCCCCAACAGTACATACAGCGTATCGATAATCTGCTTAGCTGTACTTCGCGTAGAGCGATTTTTCTCCTCTGCATGTTCGGCATTTGTGCAGTTTGATCGAAATTCCCTCATTGAAACGAACGGAGGAAGAACGGAGGAGAAAAAAAATCTAGGCTGAATTCAAAGATGAGCAATAAGAGTACGATTACGCAGAGCTTTTCGTGAAGGAGGCAAGAGCAAGAGAGAGTGAAAAAAAGGGGCTAAACGAGAGAGGTATATATATATATATATATATATATATATATATATATATATATATATATATATATATATATATATATATATATATATATGTAGAGCGCGCGAAACTTAAGGTCGGGGCATTCGATTATATAGGCAATCCAGTTTATGAAGGCTGGGATATTATAAAAACTACCATCGGTGTAGGGGACCGGGATTTTTCGAGTGTGTACGTCGCTGCCACCGCAAGAACGAGGGTATATTGAAATCATAACGGAGGAGGGAGGGGGAGGCTGTTCATGAATATTATTCAGGTCTTAGAGCAACATAATCCCGAATCGATGACGGGCGAGACGCGAAATCAATTTGCTCCTTCCCCCCTTCGTGCCGTCTCTGCTTCCATCCACTTTTCCGTGTCAACCTCCTTTTCCCCTCTTTTCCCTTTTCCGCGCTCGCATTCAAGTGCACTATACTGCGCTGCTTATGCCGCAGTTGCGCGCCGCGACGATGAAAGATAGGTAGGGACTTCCATATAATACCTGAAGCTTTACTGCGATCCGGTCTTTTGCAAAGCTCGCGCGGCAACAGCACGGAATAATGAGGCCAACTCCGTGGCTCATAAAACGATGTAGACTTTTTCTTTTCTCCTGAATTCGTTCGCTCGTTTCTCTCGGCTTTTCTTATGTTTTTATATACTTATTCCCTCTCTGGTGACTCTTTCCCCCACTCACCGCGTCGTCGTTTTTCCTTCTTTCTTTAAATTCACAATAAAGAGTCGCGGATGAAAAAAAAAAACTGCAGCTTTTATCAAGTCGTTCCTTTATGCGAATCATTAAGAGAAAGTCATTCTCGAGATCCAACCCACAGCTTCGCCGTAGACAAAAGTTGTACTTTTTTAATTTTCATTAGTAAAAGTGGTATTTTTAGCGGAAAAAAAAAAAATTAAAAATAAATAATAATAATAACAATGGATTACATACAGCCATACAACGCACAAGCAGGGCATAGCATTGATTAAAACGATAATGTAAGATTTACATACTTTACTTGCGCGTATATTACGTGTGTGACTCGTAAAAACAACGTAAACGGGTTGTTAATTTACAGTGCCAGAGCCAATATTACCCAGCTATACGGTGGCGCTCATACGTACACTCGCGCGTTTATCGTGCAATTGAATAATCGCGTGAATTCACCCAACAGTGCCCTAACGAAATATGCACAAGTCATCAGCAGCGATTCCCGAGCCAGCCAAGTGCATGTATATATATATGCACACGAGAGCTTCGGTATAATAAGGCCTTCGTGCGCCCGAGCTTGATCTTTCCATTAGCACAAACTGTAATAACACGCACGCATTACGTCGCCCGCGAGGAGAGTTCTGGCTGACGCTTGTGTGCATATACGTATACTCAATTAGCATTGCGTTTGTCTTGCGCGAGTGCGATTCCTCCGCTGCGCTCGTTAGCTCTAATTTCCGCCAAACACAAAGATCAGCATTGTACCCTTGAGAAGTTGCCACCAACTCCGTCTTTCTCGGGGAAAGGGAGCTTGTAAAGGCAAAAAACGGAGGGAAAAAAAAAGACTCGGGCGTCAATTTCGCGTCGGCCGAGGAGGATTAATTCATTAATCGCGGGCATATGAGCTCTCGAGGGTGCCTCCTCTCCCTTATGCTCTCTTCCCGAGCCTGGTACTCGATTAGCCCCGCAAGCCCAGCGCGAAAATTCCCGAGCGATGGGAGGGGCGAGTATCAAGGGGACAAGATTAATAGCGCGCGCGAGAGAAATGACGTGCATGGGCTCTCTGATGTCTCAGAGCATTAAGCTCTCACGAGGATACACACCTACTCACTGTGTAGTACATGCACTATGGCTATGGGAAATATATATATATATATGCGCACGCACGCATATATTTTTGCCCTTACGCCCACACTATTGATCCTACAATTTAATTCATCCGTGTGCGAATGAAATCTGCCTACGCATCTGCTGATCATCCAAATTATACTTGGGCCAAAAAAGAGATTTACTCTGTTAAGAGACGAAGCTTGTACGGTATGAAAACAATGTTTAACACATATCCGTTGGAATGTGGTGAATAAATAAAAAATAAAAAAATTAAAAAAAACAACCAGAAAATACATATGAAATAAAGAAAGCATTTTGTTTTATTTTCGTTGCAGATCCGCTAACTACGTTAACGCAACGGGAGCGTGCGAACTCTCGGACATGGACAGACTGACCGTGGCTGGTTCCGGGGCCTTGGAGGCAGTCAAGGGCGTCGACTACCTCGAAAATCACTGCGTGGACGAGCCCGTCAAACTGTGCGAGTTCAAAAAAATCACGGGTCGCATCCTCAAGACCGTCGACTCGGTTTACCAGGACGTCGCTACAACCGAGGAGTGCCGCGAGCTTTGCCTCAATTCGCCGTTCCGGTGTCACTCTTACGACTACGGTGATACTGGTGACATGGTCTGCCGGCTGAGTCATCATGCCAGAGCTACCTTGTCCGACATACAGGTAAGCTTTAAGACCAATCGATAGCCCCTCTTTTATTGACAAATTTTTCACATCAAACAGCACGAAGCATCAAAGCACAACTTAATTGGTTACTAATTAAATGAGCAATTATTTTTCATCAATATCAGAGCTGTCTGAAAGTTGCTCAGTTTTTTTTTTTCTTTCGTGTAAACTGAAATTTCGTTGTTGCCGTTTGAGCGAAAAAATTTAGATGACTAAATGAATAAAAAAAAAAAAAAATTAAAAAAAAAAAAAAACATAACGAGAGAATACACCCACGCAGGAGCCGTACCTCGACGTACCCGAGGCCTCGACTTACGAGCTGAGCTCGTGCTACAATGTATCCATAGACTGCCTGGCCGGGGACATGGTGGCGCGCATCCAGACGAGCAAGCTCTTCAACGGCAAAGTGTACGCCAAGGGCTCGCCCAACTCGTGCGTACAGGACGTCAAAGGCGCCCTCGAATTTGAGCTGCGCATGGCCTACGACGATCTCGAGTGCAACGTCAAACAGCAGGGCCTCGGCCGCTACCTGAACGACGTGATAATCCAACACCACGACACGATAGTCACGAGCTCGGACCTCGGGCTGGCCGTCACCTGCCAATACGACCTGACCAACAAGACCGTGTCGAACGAGGTCGACCTCGGGGTCCATCGCGACATCAACCCCGTGCTGACCGAGGAGGTGGTCGTCGACTCGCCCAACGTGGCCATGAAGATAACCGACCGCAGCGGCAACGAGGCCATACCATCGGCCGAAGTTGGCGACCCGCTCGCCCTCAAATTCGAGATCCTCGACCCCAACAGTCCCTACGAGATCTTTGTCCGGGAGCTCGTCGCCATGGACGGCGTGGACTCCAGCGAGATCGTCCTCATCGACTCGAGGGGCTGCCCCACCGACCACGTCATCATGGGTCCTCTCTACAAGTCATCCACCTCCGGCAAAGTGAGTTTGTGTCTTGTAATTACTCCCCCCCCCCCGTTTTCATCCTTTCATTCATCGTAAACATCAGCTCTCGCCATCGGGCATGTTAGTCCTCCCGCGGCGCGCAATTGATAAATTACAAATTATATACGCGCCCCTCCCTCCCTTCCTCAACCAAATCACGGAAATTCAAATCGGTTTCCAACTCTCGGTACATACTCTGATGCCCATCATCGTAAATTATGTATATAGATATTCAACATCGAAATCTAAGCCCGCGAGCGATTGCTAATTATAATTCTCGTCGCGTACCTGTACGAGTAAATCATGACGCGATCGGAGTGTATGGGGTATGCTTAGGTGGAGTTGGAGCAAAGGAAAAAAAAAAACAAATAAATGAACCAAAAAATCATCCCGAAGTAATCATGACTAGCGTTGGCAAAAATAATGAGTCCGTAAATACTCGCGCGAGAGGAGCTGGGGGGGGGGGTAAGAAAGAGCGGATCAAGAGCGGGGTGATTAATAGTGCCAAGTGTAAATTGTAATGACGATAAGGAGCCGTAGGCGAGGAATGACGTTGCACCGTTGCGAGCGCACGCGTCCAATGTACGCGTGTTTGTGCATAAAGGTGTGCGCGTACCTCTGTGTGTGTATATATCATACAAACATACAACTCGCCACAAGCAGAGGATCGGAAAAGGAGAGGAGGAAAAAAAAAATCTCAGCTGGTTAACGATCGTTCGTCTCGGGCTAATCAATCAAGCCGGTGGATTTAATGACGCGTGCCGGTGCGAGGGGGCGGCCGATTCACCTGCGTCGACGCAACGACGCCTGATGTGTAATATGCGATTATCATCATCGTCGCCATAAAAATGCGAAATCGGCAGTGGAAGCGGGGGGTAGTTTGTTCGCAGAAGCACGATCTCATCCTCCATCATTTCCTCCACGCGGAAATAAGAGCACGGCGAATAGAGGGGACGCGCCGTGTCTGCACGTAACGCGTTTCATCGACTCGCGCTTTTCACCCCCGGCAGGAGCAGAGCGAGAGACGCGCTATCCGGCAGACTATTCGCGCTTATTAATTTCGACAGGGAAGTCGCGGTTTTTTTTTCACGTCTTTGCATGCGTACCTACAGCCATCCAGGATTCTACAACGCGATGAAAAGGCGACTGTTCCTTCCTACCCCCACTTTTACTGCCCATTTGTCAGCCAGAGGGTAATATTTTTGCTCGATGCGGTGGCGATCCAATGATCTCGCGGATTTCTTGCTAATGAGGGTGAATTGTCGGTGAGACTCCGTTACCGAGTTAAACGAACCTAAAAGGGGCCCTCGGGCCAAGGTTCTCGAAACGGTGGCCTCCATTTAAAGGTAAAACGCGGAATAAAAAGCCAGCTGTACAGAAAAAATTTCTAACGAGGGCTTGAAAAAAAAAAAAAAAAAAAAAAAAAAAAAAAGTGGGGGCGAAGAAAATCCCCTCAAACATTTAGACCGAATGATGGCTAGATGGGCACTCGATGTTGCGAAGGAAGAAACGTAAACATCTCGTTAGGACCGCCATGGTGCAGGTATACGCGATGTTCATTCGAAGAAACATCATCGTTTCCCGGCCCTAGGGAGGGAGAAAAGAAAAAAAAAATCTACGAGAGTTAAATAATTTGCCTTGTAATTACCCGAGAACACACACGCGCTCACAGCTAAAAGAAAGAGGGGGATGAAAGTAAAGGAGAAAAAAAAAATTAGAGTATAGAGCAGCGAAACGAGGGAAGGGTTGAATTTTAAACTGGTCTCTCGTCGAGAGGCGAGTGTTCTTTTCCATTAAAAAAATTTCACGCCCGCGCGAGCGCGACGACTTTGCCCGAGAGGAGAATATATATATATATGTATAAAGTACCACCGGAAAAGCTCACAAAGCGAAACGAGAGTCACGTATACGCGAGCGTCTCCGCGAGCAACTGACATTTTAAGCGAGAAAAATCCTCGACAGCCCGAGGAAAATTACAATTCGAGATTTTGCCTTTCTCCCCCCTCCCCTCCCTACCCACCACGCCATTCTTTGTACGTGCAGCGCACACGCGCGTTCTCCTTTCCGCTCCTTAATTCTCCTGTCCGCGGCTGATAAAACGTCGCATCTGATGTATGGCAACGGTACCGCGAGCGTGAGAGAGCGGTAGAGGAGACACAATATTGCTTCATTAACAAGCAATACCGTAGGCAGCCGGGGAGTGCAAGCTGATCCGGGACACGGCGAGACGGGCTCATTCGTTTTCGCCCGAGCCAAGAGGCCCACGTTTAACAAGCCATACACGGCTATAATTAACACCTCGCGGGTCCCTTGCCACCCCCCCCCTTCCTCGTCCCGTATGCGGACTAAGACGACGCGCGGATGCTACACAGGCTCGTCGTTTGTTGGTGCTGTAATTATGACCCCCGTGTGTTGGCGCGGTAGGATCATGGTGCCGCGAGCGGACGCGTGCCGATCGCAAATATTCTCTCTCGGAAAAACACAGGAGAAATACACACGACGCACGTTGGCTAATTACCGTATTTTGACTGAGCATTTCTACAAGATGGACCGATCGGGGTACCATGGACAGCTTAGCTGTAAAATTGTATGAATTTTCGTATGGGTAGGTACTTATTCTTAGTTAAGCACATGATGCTGTAGTTTATCCATCTGTACATGTACACACGTACACATGAGCAGAGTAACTTTCGATAATAACACTCAACTTTAGTTGGTAAACTTTGTTGCTTACGATCGAACACGTAGTGCTCTGTTTGGGACTAATATAATATATATAAACTTTGCAAAAGTATACCGAGGCGTCGTCCGTACCCCCTCGATTGACCGCGTATTAAAACTTCATACGCCACACCGCATACTTAATACATGCAATATATTGTGACGTTAAATAATGATCCAAATTTCAACTATGCCCGAGTCCCGAGTACCATTGTTTGCAAAACTTATCGCGGGAAAATATACATACAGCCGGCGTGTATTGTACGCATCACGCAACAACACCAACGCGCATTGAAACTACCCCCCCCCTCCCGTACATACCGCGCATACTTCATTTTCCAATAAGCAAGTATTGGAAATCGAAAGTACACGAAGCGCAATCTAATATGATACACATACACGCACACTAGACTGTACAGGCGTATAACAGGTGCCGCGAATAAATGAAATAACAGAGGGACCATTACACGAGCGCAGGTTTAACTCTAAAGGGAACCACTAGGTATGTCATTCGCGGGAATAGTGCTGTATGGTGTGGGAAATTACAGTCGTAGTGTGAAAAAAAAAAAAAAAAAAAAAAAAAAAAAAAAAAAAAAAAAAAAAAAAATACGAGGCAATGTATGATGCAGCCGGGAAAGCAGGAAAGAAGCTCCGCAAATAGAGATCAGACCTGCAAGGCTGGGCGATGATATTTACGAGGAATGGGCTGCTTTATCGGAACTTCCAGACCCATCCCACAGTCCGCCCGCGCTTGTTTGATGTATGTCGCGGAAGTAAGGCTCGCCACGACAAATGCAGTTCGGTCGTGTCCCTCGGCGGGACTGGGCTCCAAATATCCGGTCGAATTCGTCGATTTAAGAGACAAACGCGGACAAAAGAGAAAATGCAATCATTCGAAGGGACGCCACCGCAACAGCGCCATTGATAAAATCCACACAACCTTGCGTTGATCCTCTCGCGCCCTCCCCCCTGCTGGATGAAATATCGCGGAGCGGTCACAAGTGGATGGGATTGGAGGGGGAGGGAAAGCAGGAAGCGTACAAGTGCAGCCAACATAAATCCCAAGGGGCCGCAAGGATGGGCATCTTTCTCGTGCCCATAAACGTGTTTGTGTGTACACGCGCGCTCGATTTTATTAACCGGCGCCCAAGAAAAATGAGAAAAGGCGGGGGGGGGGGGCTGCTCTTCCGGCGTGCTTCCTCGGAAAATTTGCGGAAACTCGTTTCCCACCGCCGAAGCACCGTGCCAACCTCGGGCCGTATGTTAGTCACGCGCAAGGCGTCGGTGGCGGCTGCTTTGAATGAAATTGAAAGCATTTTTCTCGAGGCCTCCCCTCTCGGTGTGTTTCTTTGGGAAATAAATGTTGCCGCGGGTCGAGTGGGCCCACCGGCCGCTCAACCGCACAAAAATGGGAGCTTACGCGGCTCGAGTGGCTCTTCCATTTCCGGCACGCGTTCACGATGTGACACGACTGTCTGATCCGATCCGACACATCGGCGACTTTTCAATAAAGGTTGGCTCGATATTATTTATTTTACATAAGAAAAAACACTATTAATCAACGTACTTGTGTTATAATTTACTCTCGAAGACCCTTTTTCCGGAACACAGCCGAGACGACGCGTGTCGCTAAATCGCACGGTTCGGACGGAAGTCGAGCGTTCAAAGTTATTTTCCGTTAAACTCGCGTGTACTTACCCGGTGTGATTGCATTGCCAAGGAAGAAAAAAACTACATCTTGATTATACAGCTCCACTCTCCGAGCAGCGGTGGCGGTAAACGAGCGTGGATCGGTGTCGTTGGCGCTCGAAACCCGAGCGACGTGATAAACCTTCCCCGATAATTTTAATCTTGATGCGCGTTCGTTGCAATAATGTGATTGAAAAAAAAATATATATATATATATATATATATATATATATATATATATATATATATTTCATGTGTTTCGCTGTTACGACTCGCGTTGCATACTGTAATAAATTAAAAAAAAAGAAATGAAAGACAAGCATGTACGATTATCACACTCGAAATTCGATCGGCCCGCAGGACGCAGATATGTATAAATATTTTATTCTGTCCCCTTCGTCTCTCCACCAAGTGCAGCGCAATGATGACTTAATGTCGCAAGATCTTTTTTCAAAGTCACGAGTTTTACAGTCACTGAGGGGGAAACCGGTATTTTCCCTCCCCCCGGTATGATTATTTATGAGATAGGGAAGCTGTGCGATTTGAAAAAAAAAAAAAAAAACATTCATAGATGGAAGCAGGGCTAGTTGGCTCCAATAGAGAGTCGAACGAGCAAATCGCTGCTACATCCAATCGGACGGGGAAACTTGTACTCAAGTCCCGCGCGATCGGTCGTCACTTTTCTGAATTTCCTCGGGACTGATTTTCGCTCGTGACGATCGCCATAAAATGGGTCACAAAAGGAAAAAGAGAGAGGAAAAGAAAAAAAAAAAAGAAAAGTCGCACTACTTCACCGTAGGTCTAGGTACAGGAAAGGACGAGAGAAAAAAATCAAGGGACTCTCTCTCGCTTCTCACGTTTTCCCGTCGTAATTTCACATAATTGCCGCCATATAAGATCTCGGCTAATAAAGAGCGGGAGAAACAAGCCACGCAATGCATACACACGGATATATATAGATAGATAGATAGATAGGAAATATGTGTACAACATCATAGAAATACCCTTCGTGCCAAGTGCCAAGGAAGAAGAGAAGAGGAGAGAAAGAGAGAGAGTTAACGCTGCACATATGACCGCACGCTCGCGAGAGCTCTCGCAGTGTCCACCGCATCAGCAACACACGAAACGAAAGAGGGGAAGAGAGGGAGGGAGGGAGGGCGAGCGCGCATCCGCATTCTGAGCCGTGCGTTATCCCGGATTCCGCGGCGAGGAATATCGAGCCTTCTTCTCGCTCGCTCGTAAATTCGCTCGGGTCGAGCACAGCGCCCATACGTGCTCCCCCGTCCACCCCTGTGCACGTGCATAGACATAACACCTGTGTGTGTGTGTGTGTGTGTGTGTGTGTGTGTGTGTGTACACCATCCTAACTCTCGTTGTGTATCGCGTGCGCGCGGATTTAAGGGAATTAACGAGGCGTGCCGGTCGCGAAATTATGGTGGTGCAACCCAACGAGCGAGAGAAAAGGAACTGACCGCCGTATTTATGGTGTATACGTGTATACATGCGGAGCCACCCGAGATGGACGGAGATAGATGCACGATGATACCGCGATGCGGATCTGTTTTAGATACGAAGATACGGCTACGTGTGTGCTTTGGATTTCTATTCAACGATCCCTCGTACATATTATATACTCCCTCCCTTCCTCTTTATTACTCGTTATTGCCGAGTTTTGCGTTTCCGTTCGTCCCTACTTTTTTCCTTCGCCATCCCTTGGCCCAGACGCGGTAAAAAAAAAAAAAAAAAAAAAAAAAAAAAAAGTCAAACAGAGTCGCATCCGCGGGAGCCACGTATTACAGATATGTACTTATACACGTACGAGAGCATCGAGGAGGCTCAAGGGCTCGCGTGTTTTCCGGAATTTCGCGGGAGGAACGTGCCGCGAGAGTAGCGGCTGCTTATTCGTTTCAAATGCACAACTAACGCGACCCTCTCGTTCGGGGAGCCGGATAATGCGACCCTCCTGTCCCGAGTCCCGCCACTCCATCAACCGCATACAAACGGCATTCGCTGCCATTATTTGCCAGCAGAGATTCGGATTGCGAAAGTCCATGAGTATACACGGGTATATATAGTGCCTAGTGATGGCCACCGTGCGCATTTTCTCGCTCATCCCTGTGTTTTATTTCCGAGTTAACAGAGAGGGGGGGTAGGGTGGAGAGGAATCCAGAGAGCTGGTTAGTGCTCCACTGTCTGTATACCACTCGAGAACGAACAGACGCACGGACTGCAAATCGTGGAGCATTTCGAGAGGCCCCCCCGAGTAGTTTGGTCGTATCTGTGCGTATATAGTTACCGTCACTCGAATGTACGCATAGAGGGGCACTCTCATACAATTATTTCCCATCATTACAGGGGACACGGTACGAGTACTCTCGATCCTTTTTTTTTTTTTTTTTTTTTTTTTCAAATCAATGACCAAACACACGATTTAATTACCTACAATGTTGCATATACACAAAGCTATACGGATAATGAAACCTTTGTCCCGCAGATCCTGCTGTCGCACTTTGACGCCTTCAAGTTCCCGAGCTCAGAGGTCGTGCAGTTCCGGGCCCTGGTGACGCCGTGCATGCCGAGCTGCGAGCCCGTCCAGTGCGACCAGGAGGAGTCGACGGGCGAGCTGCGCTCCGTCATATCGTACGGGCGTAGGCGCAGGCGTCGCTCGGCCTCGCCCTCCCAGCTCCGGGAGGACCTGCTGCTCGTCCAGTCGATCCAAATAACCGACAAGTTCGGCTTCGAGCAGCGCGAGCACGCCCGACACCCCGGCAACGGCACCAACAGCCACCACCACCTCAACAACCACCTCGGGGACGACGTGTACGCGGAGCTCGACGAGCCAGCCGCCACTTCGGGCCTCATGGGTGTCTGCATGAACACGGCCGAGGCCCTCGTCGCGGGCAGCGTGTTCCTCGTGGCCCAGGTAGCCGTCATAGCCGCGTGGGCCTTCACCTGGCAGCGTCGCCGTCAAATCCTCAAGCACCAGGAGGCCCTCTCGGTGTCGGTGTCGGTGCCCGGGCTCCACAGCGGCAGAGCCGACAGTCTTTGTAAGCTCTACGACGCCCAGGCCTACTCGCGCCGCTTCTGACTCCTCGTCGCCACCCCCCGCCGCTCGCAATGATCATCATTATCATTGTTGCAAAATTATTACGATTATCATGATTAACACTATTGCTGCTGTCGTCGTGTATGCATGATGATCTTGAATGATCAGCGCGCGCTTGTACGTGTAATGTTTGTTTCGCTTCGTAGCAGCTGCATTGAGTATTATATATAGCCTTTCGCGCGTACACGTTGCACGCCCGAGCTCGATTATCATTGTTGTCGCGATGACGTGACACATGGTCAAAAGGTACTCGAGAACGAAGGTCCGCGGAGGGCCGAGAAGAGGTAAGGGAGCTCGTTGCAACGCGGAGGGACGCTGGCTCCCTTTCGTTTTCTCCTCGCCCTGCGACTTTGTATCTCGTATCTCGCTTCGCGGCATAATACCACATTGCATCTTCTAAAGTAATGCATTTTGTGTATATGCTGGTGCAACGTGTCGGTGCGAACGGCTTCTTTATTGAAAAGATCCAGGTATTTTTCCTATTTGGGCGAATCGGCCGAGGGACCGATGAGTACAAAGGCCTCGGATCAACGGCTCCAGTGGGACCGTGAAGATGAGTCGGCATGAAGAAAAAAAATATACATATATATATATATATATATATATATATATATATATATATATATATATATATATATATATATGTACATGATTCGCCCATGTAGGACACAATACCGATTTTTTCCCTCAAGTGCTGTATTTTTTGTGAGTGCCGAAACAATTGTATATCGATACAATCGAGCAATATTGGGAGAATAACGCAGTGTTAAAATTAGCCAAATGTAATTAAGGTATTTTGAGATGAATTTTCTTTTATCTCTTTCATCAAAACCTATCATTTACTCTGGTCTTCCCCAACATTGCTCGTGTGAGTGATAAACGTGGATAATATACATATATACATACGTACTTTTAATACTTTTAATAAGGATACAATTTACAAATGATTCTCCCAACGTGAGAAAAACATATCGTGCTTTTTGAGCTTTTGTGAAGGTATTCGATTCAGTACCAGCGTGCTTACATCGCGCGAGAGAGAGCTTTCGAAAAATCTCACGATGAATATTTCCCCGACATCCTCAGCTCCTCGACCTTGAGAGCACAGTATTGTCACTTCCAAGGGAAGGATCCATCAAAAGCGTGCCGGGAATTTTTAAGCACCGTATAGCTCAAAAGCCCCGTAAAGGTGTGTTTGACGCGTTTTTTTTTTTTTAAATGTGCTTCTTTTCTTTCACCCCCCCCCCCCCCTCAATGAGAATAGATCTCGCGATGTAGTGTACCGGCGTGCCAAGGAGACGACAAAAGGAATCTTTCGTCCCTTCGATCAACCCTCCCCGGCACGTCGCGACACGCAGTTGAATTCAAAGGGGGGATGACTTCGACGTTACTTACGTGCCAGTCGTCAATGATCACCGTCGGGTCCCCCCCCCTTTTTTTTTTTTTTTTTTTTTTTTTTTCTATTTCATAATACTTTTTCCCGTGAACCTGCTCCCCACAGCGAGTCTTCTTACTTGTTATGATTAAATTGTTGCGTACCAATCGACGGGAACAATTTCGCTTTTTCAGGCGCAATCAGGGAACAGCGAATCTATCTTGCAGGTGGCTATCGATTCACTTTGAAACGTTTAACCCACTTGATTCGGTGTAATGGGGTTTTACCATCTTACAAACACTGGACTTACCGGGCGATATTACGCGAGTAAAATAATTAAAAGGAAAACTTTCCGTCGGAATTTCAAGCAGCAGCAGCAGCAACACGTTCAACATCAAAGGAACCTCGAGGGATACACGGGGAGGGACGAAGAGCTTTTCAAAGGAAGGCAGTAGATCCATACAGGGAGGGCGAGACACGACGAGGCGTGGTGGGCCACAAGGTGATGAAGGTCGAGGAATATTTGCTCCGAAGCGCGGATCCTAATTAGCATTGGGAATTGGGGGTGATTATGTAGACCATGTGCTCGGAGGGGGACCGGCGGAGGATCTCCAAGACGGTGTATACATCGTATGTAGAGCAGGGATGCGCTGATGTATTATATCGAGGGGAGAGACAGAAGCACGACGGGGCTAGATTGATAATTGCCTAATATACCCTATTCTCTCTGTCGGCCTTCCCTGTTTTTTCCCCCGGTGATCGGCTCTCGGCAACACGTCTTTTTTGCATTTATCATCATCGTGCGGTGTCTTGCTTCCATCTCTCCCCTCGGTTCTACTAGGCGCGGCCACCTATGCGTGTGAAATTCGATAAGCAGCAGCGGCAGAGCCCGTTTTCATAACGTGAGACGCCGGCGCCCCCGCCAGGCTTTAATTGAGATAACGTTAATAATTATATACACATGCGCACCGAATGCGGACGGAGAGCAGAGGCACGGGCGATTACGTGGGTATCGCGCGGGGAAAAAGAAAGACCGGAATATCGAGTTTCCTCCTGCGTGTGGTAGCTTTGCTTCGGATCGAGTTTCCGTCGCGAATCGCGTTTGTTTTGCTGCTGCTGTTACTTTGATACAGCATAACAGGCCAATTTTTCACAATGGTACACAATGTTTAATAATGTACGAGAAACTATGATAACAAAACAAAAAAAGAAATAATAATAATAATAATAATAACAAAGGATAACAGTAATAATTCTGAGGCTGATTTTCAGTTTATAACGTGCCTGCACAGCTACGATTTAATTCCTTCGTTTGCATTCGCGTATTTATTCCAAGCATTTGTCAAGCGTTGGTCGCTCGATGGCTAGTCAAACGAGTTGTTTCGCCGTCCTCCCGGTCTCTGATCGTATACATAAATTCTTAGATAAAAGCTTTGCGGGGGGCAGGGGAGGAAAAGAAGGATTCCAGTTTGTAGGTTGGATCGCTCCTAGTAAAAGCATTGAAAAAGTATCGCAAGATCTTTCCCTCTTCAATAAGAAGACTCGCTGTAATGGGGAAGGAAAGGGGGGGGGGGAGAAGGGAAAAAAGGCAGCAACGACGATTTATTCGAAGCGTTAAAATTTTACTCAACGATGGTGCAATTTTTTAATTTTTATTTTATTTAATTTTTTTTCTAGAGAACCCGGTGACAAATTATTTTTTCTTCCCTTCGTTCTCCATGCAGATCCGGCAACCCAGCTAAAACAGTATAAGTACCTATTATATCCCATACGCTTGTGGTAAGAGGGTAGAGCCAATAAATTAACGCAAGTCCGGCAATTATACGATACCTGATGTGTGTGTTGTACTTAAATATACGTACGAGTAGAGAAACACTTGCGTAGTATTCGTATTAATATAATAATATGTAATCTGGTGCTCTTGTGTCGTGTTTCGCGTCGCTCGTACTTCCCTTTTCCCCCAACTCCACTGTCACTGTGTACACGGATGAGCGACGTCGACGCGATTTTACATATATATATATATACGGAGAGAAAAAATAGTGCGACTTACGCGATCAAGATCCTCGCTTCTTCTTTTCTATTTTTTTCCTCTAAATTTTTGAAAATTTCTCAATTCAAAGAAGCGAGTATTCCGGTCGCGCCAGTGCAAATCTGAGCTGCGTACACGCGTATCATTATACGGTGTACGCAGCAACAGCAGTTTCATGATAATGATGATGTGCTTCAACCCTTGACTGGGAATTGAAGTAACATGTAGGTCGACGCACTTCTCGTCGAGTCGATCGAGCACTGGGAAAGAGGGAGGCGAAAACTTGTCCGCACGCCGAGCGAATAAACAAATGAGTAGATAAACATGTATCCTCGAACTTGATCGCACTCGATGATAACTGCGCGACCAACAGGATTTTCCAATCATCCTCGTATTCTCCTACCTCCCCCCACCCAGGCCACATTTACCCTTTGATTTTATTATTTTTCCTTCATCATTACGAGGAAGACACGAGAAGAGTAATAGCAATAATTATGTTTATTAAACGTGTATACGATACCTACTATATGTAACGAACAAATTTATATTCTTAATCAACGAAGAGTTAAGCAAGAGAGATGAAGCAACACAACGTTTGCGCGATAAGAGATAATCGTTCGTAAGGAACAAACAAGCCTATATACATAATAATTATACATAAATACAAACATACATGTACTCGAGTATGAAATATACGTAAGTATACAGTAAAGAAAAGAAAATAAAAAACAAAAAAAAAAAAAACAAAAAAAAAAAAAAACAGTAAAGTAAAAATAAAACAATGAGACGAAAATTGGGCTCGAGGACGACCGCTCGTACTAAAAAAAAAAAAAATAATCTCTAGCTCATGAGCAATAAAATACTATCAATTACCAATCTTACCCTCTCCTATATACATTACTTCCGACTCATCACCTCCGCGTTTGAACTTCTCATTCAGCACATCACTTTGCCAAGCCGATTGACGACTCATTAACTCACTCTGGCGACCGAAAGGCGCACGAGCCAGTTAATGCCGCAACGAGCCTGCCCTCGTCTTTATTCCCTGAATCTTACAATTTTCCATGAACCAATATACCCCCCCATCATAGTCTGCACGTCGTAGTAGACGTAGGTGCTTGTCCTCGAGCCCGAGGTGCGCGCCTGAGCACTTTTTGACGCTCGAAAAGCTCGAGTCTGCTCTGTACCCTGACTAACGTGCGCAATTCTGCCTCCTCTCACCTTTCGCAACACCCTTCAGCCCACAAAATTTCAAGTTAAATTTTCGATTCTTTGCCCGCAGCCCTTCCAAATTCTCCCCCTCCCCCCTACTGCAATGGCGATACCCTCGCCATCAGTGCACGATTATCGTCACGTACAGAGCTTACCCGGCACACCGAGCGCTCATTCTTACATTATCGGCGCACCAGCATCGCTTATTTATTATTAATATGAGATAACACTATATATAATTATACGTCAGCATATGCGTTTATTATATTATTTCTTCCCATCAATTTTTTTTTCTTTGTCTCGCTATCCACCTCAACTCATCTCCTCTCCCTGGTCCTTTTTTTTTCATTCCCTTTCGTCGCACGAGTAACGATTTTTCTTTTCCTTCGCCCAGAACTGCATCCGAGCGTTATTTTTCTCATCACCTTTGCGGCAACCATTGCAATGATAACAGTATCACTACCAAGAACAAAAGAGAGAGAGAGAGGAAAAAAGGGTGGCGTAAATTTTATCTTTTTATGTTTTACGAAGCTCGGAAAGTGCATGCTGGGCGAGCGTTTTGTCAATGACATTATACGTGTGTGCGTCTCTCCTTTTGTACTATTGAGTCATCTCTAGCGTTGAACCCATCGTTAACGTCGGTACCGTTACTTTGTACATAGATTATAAGGTACAGAGAAATAAACTCATTTTCTAACGAACGCATCGTTTCTTTATTTTCATCGTCACCGCAACATACACATTACTCCACAATGCATTCCATGTATAATTATATATTTGCATACCACCAACAATTTCCATAGTCCTGTTTTTTTTTTTTTTTTTTTTTTTTTTTTTTTTATTTCCACAGGAATACGCAGAGGTTCATCGCTTCGTCGTCACGTGCTCTGTTTCTTTTTTTCCTTTTTACTTTGAAAGTAGTATTTTTATTGCAAGTTTCAAAACGATAAATAGTGGGACGAACGACACAATGGTAACAATGGCATGTCTGCGATAAAGATTGATACGGCTTATTACTGACTATCCTAAAAATCGGATGGCCTTGGAAAAAAAAAAAAAAAATATATATATCAGGAGAGATCCTCGAGCAACATAGCTTTTAAAGTAGGTATAGTAGCCAGAAGGAGCTAATCGGACGCTGTTCCAATTCCAAGCGGAAAACCAAGACAGAAGGCAAAAGCGAGAGTAACAGGAAGAATCACGGCTCGGGCTCCGTTGTCGTTTCCTTGCTTTGTACTTGGACCGTTTTTCTGTTTGTTGCTAATGCTGCTTCGTCAAACGACTTTCTCTCTCTCTCTCCCTCCCTTTTTTTTTCTCTCGCGCAATTATTTGCACTGTAGCAACAGCCACAGGGAGGAAGGTAGAGAGAGAAAGAGAGAGAGAGAGTAGGTGCACAGGGGCCGATGTCTATCTCGAGGTAACTGACCAGCCACTCGACGTTTTCAAGCCAGCGAACGAGCGAGCCAGTAAGTACCCACACACACACCCATATATACATATATATCCACCTCATTACCGGAGATACTTTCGTTTATTGTTTCGACTTCCTTCGCTGTGCGCCAACTAACGCGTTGCTAATTCCCCCCAGGGATTTATGCCATGGCTGTTTGTTGGAACGGCATCAATAAACAAGACAACAAAGACAACACCAACAACAACAGAAATATATAGCAAAAAATTTTAATGAAATTGTATTCGTGCAGGCAGCGAAAGAGCTAACCGTGGGAATGTATATTAAAATATGAATTATTTTCACTGCAGCAATGTAGGTAACATACAATACAAATCTCGGTGAGAGTGACGTTTATTATGGTCTCGAGAGAAAGGAGATGCTACACGCCATGGCGCTCGAGAGATGATTATGTCACGTTCTCGCCGAATGAGAATCCGAGATGAAATTGAAGTTGTTGCGTACACACACAATTGCAGAAAACACTGTTGTTCTCAAATAATTATTTTTGCCTGCGTTATATGTATATTTTACACATCGTCATTATAATTATTGCGCGCTGTAGGTCCTTTTGTCGAGAATCACGGGAACAAAAGATTTTTGTTTGCGATGCGAAAGGGATGACAGAGTTTTATTTTTTAATAAAGCCGACATCTCGCGACTTTATTCGCCTTCGCAGTATATAGAAGCTCACAAGAGACGAGCGAAGGATTCGCGCTTGAAAATTTTTACTCCACTGTCTTCATTATGGTGAATGCATACTATACACATATTTTTCCATGCCTGTGAGTACCTCCCCTTTTTTTTCGAACATTCCACATTCGGATTTACGAGATTCCCTAGAACGAAAGAAAAGAGGCGCGACCTCGTCTAGACACGGGGGAGCTTGCGAGCGTATTTCGGATTTTACGACGACACTAAACTGATTCCGATGCAACATCATGTTCACGTGAATCTCAAACTGAATTTTTCTTCGCGTGCACCTCTTTTACGCGAGAACTTTTACGCACATGCATACAATGCACAAGTCACCGAGGCTCTACTCGTCCTTTTACGATTCGTACGAAATTATTCATACGAAATTACATCAATAAATTTGTAAAGAAAAATAATACAACAATTTTTTTTTATACACAGGTATAACCATCAAAGTTGAAAATTGGAGTTTAAAACGTAGAATTAACACAGCGGCAAAATAATATGGAATGAAAAAATAATAATATTCCACGAGTACGGAAAAGGCTGCTACATAGATGAAAGAGCGCATTGTTTGAAGTGGAATGAAGAACTGGACGGAGAAGAGGGAGGGGCACATCGGCGACATCGTATCAGTTTCCTTGACTTTGAGCAAGTGCCACACGCCGCACGACGGAACAACGAGGGTTTTAGTGCGAAAAGATGGCTCGGCGAAGTAGATCGAGGAGGGAAAAGAAAATGTCACGAAAACGAGAGTATATAGGTGCATACAGAGAAGCTCGACGAGAGCTGTGGGTGTGCACCCGTATACAAACCTTGGAACACGTATAGGCTTTTGGCCACCCATCATGTACACTTACACATAACCAGTACTGCCCCACACATGTATTAACGCAGTACATGCGTATAGAGTGAAAGTACAAACGATGTGCTAAAAATGAGATACGTCTTCGTCCGCGAGCTTTTCGAGAAGAGCAGGAGATGTTGTACTTGCGAGCTTTGGGTACTGGCCAAGCCAAGGGATGCGCGCTCCAGGAACAAAGAAATCTGAGGCGAGCGACAATCGAGCCGATGGGACTTATACTTATACTATACGTACAGTACATGCCAATTTACACGCAATATGGTTTCGTACAAGAAAAGCTTTGGATATGGAAAGAGAATCGAATTTTCAAGGCTGAATTCCAGGCGCGCGTTGTCCGAAGCACGAGGGGAAAAAACGGTAAGGCGCGTCGTGACATCGGCAGTTTGAGCAGTAAAAAGGATGGAGGACGTAGGGCGTAGGCACACAGTAATAGTCGCTCTTTTGCATCAAGCATCGCTCGTGGACATGAAATTAAGTCGAGCTTAAAGAAGGGCCGAAAAAAAAGTTGTCATTCCTCCGAAGGAATGAGGTACGGGGAGAGGGGGGAGGGGCAAGGAGACGGAGCTCAGCAGGGATGTGGGGAAAAGCTGGGGTGGAGACATTGTTCACCGACGAAAGCGAATTCCGTGGCCTCAGCTCGCAAGACCGCTGAGTTTACGAACGGCTCTACGTGACTCCGTGCCTCGAGGTAATTACGATGCCCTAGATAATACAGTGTAGGTATATATACGAGCGATTCGAGAAATGTGGCTTGCAGCCTTGCGTGCTGATGCCGAAGAATCTGGGAAATAAAATAAGTGAAAAATGTGATACAATATACCGAACCGAGTTGCCAACGAAGCCCATGCTGGTTTTCCATATCAATGGTTCTTTTGAGATTCGTTGTGTTTTAATGACAACGACGAAGAGACGCTCCAAAGTGTTCTCGTAAAATATTGATTTCCTTACAAAAAAAAAAAAAAAAAAAAAAAAAAAAAAATACAAATCACAGTGGCACTGGCAATTAAAAAATTATACCTTCCAATGATCCGATAAGTATTTATTACAACGTCAATCGTGATAATTAAAACGATGGCTATGGATGGTGCTTTCGAACGATCGCGGTAATAATGGTATTACTCGGGAAAAAATTAAATTAGAGAAGAAAAAGGAGAGCGACTCTCGAGGAAAGAGATGATTATAATAAGCGTCACCTCCTCCAACAAGTCGTTCAATTAAGCGATTCACGCGGAATACGTCGAGTATTACTCAAGCAAACGCCATGTTATACTCCCGAGGAGTCGACAGTATGGGAGTACAATATCTGTAGCATTGCAGCGGACAGATAGGAGAACGGTGTAGTGTATAAATGGGTTCGTTTAATGGCAACGTTCGAAGCCAGTTAGCTGTATACGGCCAGCGACAATTAACAGCTCGAGCTTTTATTGGAGGTCAGAGGACACACGTAGGGGAGGGGGAAGAAGAGGCCAGAGGCTGTGTCGTCGCTTGATTTCCCATGGGATGACAATCCTATCTTGGTCCGAGGGGCTAACTTTCCACCGCCATCAGCTGACGCTCTCGTACTTTTCTCTTTCTCGCTTTTTTTTTGCCTTTTTCTGTATCTTCATCCGCTGCCGGCTTATTACGGTGTACGTGATCATTAGAGTTCGTCGGCAGCTTTCGCAAATAACCGAAGAATCGCGGAAGATGAAAAACTTTATTACTTCTTAATGGCATAATTACAGCAAGCCGATTTCGTTACGACTCACTGGGCATCCAGTTTTTTTCCATTACTCTTCCTTTTCTTTGTTATTGCTGTTTTTTTTTTTTTTTTTTTTTGGAAAAACGAAGACGAAACTTTCCGCCCTTGCATCACT
This sequence comes from Copidosoma floridanum, assembly GCF_036245765.1. NCBI lineage: Eukaryota > Metazoa > Arthropoda > Insecta > Hymenoptera > Encyrtidae > Copidosoma > Copidosoma floridanum. Next base: position 2,963,509 of record NW_028321886.1, on the reverse strand, counting down.
TATTTGTCAATGTAACCTCCTAGATGGACTGTCCTTTGCATCTCTTTTATTTTTTCGGGAATCAACGTTTTCCACTGATAAAAATATAGGGTACATACATGCATTTGATGAATCAGATTTGAATCAAATTCTATTGTAGGTGTTCAAGTTCTTTCGTTGGTGAAAAAAATGGAATTTTTTTTCCTCAGTTCTGAGAAATTGTTTTAAATATATACCTAATTAATACAGTTTAAAAAATTTGTTTGAACAATTTTAAGTGAATAGTTGTGACCGTAACCTTGAAAAGAAATAGTTACATTTGCTTCATTCATCGATCCTCACATTACGCGAACCAAGCAATAATCAGGCGTCCTCGAGCTTTTATGGCCCGACATGTACCTACTTGTAATAAAAAGGTACTAATGAAGGCACTAACGCTGGCAGTGTACTCACACATTATTGCGCTTACGCGTACAACGCAGGCGTAAAAACTTTTTTTTCTCCTATCAGAGCGAGCTACTCGTAGTACTCGTCCTTGAAGGGCCGTCGGTAAATCGTCGGGGTCATTCATCCCAAGTGCGAAAATTGAAGAGTCGCGAAAGAGAGCGCGTAATCTTCCAACGTGGAAAGTGTGTCCTCCCAAGGAAAAAGGGAAGGCGGAGGAGGAAAGAGAGTCGAGATCCAGATCTAGATTTTAATAATTTACGGCTCCACGTCCCTTAATGGCTTTTCACTCCATCTCTCGTCGCTCTCGCGACCCGCTTTTAAGATTTATCAGTGTCGTCACTTCTTTATCTTCCGTGGTCGTATCCCGGTTAATGGCGCGAGGAGAGGTTTTTCGAGGACTCGAGCCTTAATGGAATATATGATTGTGCGTGCAGCAGTTGTTCCGCACTTATACACTGACTTTGTGTGTACACATTGTGTGTGTCTGTATGTATATCTATGTATGCATAACTGCACGAATAATCGTTCAAGGCACGCGTTGACTTGAAAAAAGAGCCATTGTGGTTCATCACGTACACTTTTTTTTTTTTTTTTTTTTTCATTTTCAAGCGTATACTCTATTCTTATCCAAGAGCACTTTGACGACTATTCATCATCCCAGATGAATTGTCATATCATTATAGCCGTCGTCGTTGTTGTTGCCATTATTTTCCACGATCATGTCTCATGCGTTACGAAGAGCGAGGTAGGTAATTAATGACGCGCCCATACGACGAGATTCATTAATAATCCCATTTTACCGTTTCAGCTAATCGCGACGAGCTCGAGAAGTAACAAACGATCGGCACAGTCGTTAGAGGCGTTAATATTAATGGAACATTAAATGCCACGCTATATATTTATGCATAGGAGTTGGTACTTTCCGCATGTCAGACGGTTTATGCTGTTTTTTGCAAGCCTTTTGAATAATTTTAGCGTCGAAAAACACAATGGACCAGTGACCCGGATTGCCTCGATGATTTTTTTGAAACCAACACAAGGGCGTCTCGTTGGAAAGAGAAAAACGTACTATAGTCTCCGCGATCTGTACACGTTAAGCCATCGCATTGGACGTTGCCACTGGAGGACGCGTGATCGAAATATCCCGAGTGCCGTTATTATTGAGTAGACAGCGCGGGCCCAAGAAAAAAGAAATAAGTGAAGAGTAAAGCAGAAGTTTCATCGACTGACCTTCGCAGCGCCTCCTCTTCTAGAGGATAATATCGGTCAAAAGGTTCAGCAAGGAAGGGGAGAAAAAGGGGCATAGTATCCGGTCAACGATTTTTAGTCGAATCATCAGCCGACTTGTGATGATTGTTCAGCACGTGTCCAATCACATAGATACCGCTTGTAATGCATATGTACCTACTCGAGTTGTACAAGACATGGTAAGAAAGTATACTCGAGGTGACACCCAGAGTTCAGTTTTATAAAGACGTTCGACCTCGAATAAAAGTGGGCCGCCACGAGAGACGTATATGCTACTGTAATATCTGTATGTAATACAGGCTTTCCAGAGCAATGAAAAATCGAAAGGAAAAGTTGGCCTGTTTTTGTTGCTGGAGCTCTTTCCTCACACTCCAGATAGGTCTCGATATTATTATTATTATTATAAAAGTATACGATGAAATAGGAATTATTTAACCATCAGCCCTACCATGCATAATAAAATGTTGTGAAACAGTTGACACGGGGAGGCTGTGGATTGGAAAATAATTTTGTCCTAGGCAAAAAACGCTTGTAAGATTGTTAAAAATTTTTAGACTCACGTTCTTAAGGCAAAATTTTAGTTCTTGTCAATGTACGTTGCCTACTTTTGTTAAATTCTGTCAGTGGTCCAGTTAGAATCGATAAAAAAGCGATTCGGGGTGACTCGTCGATGAACAAAACCTCCAATTACACGCTGGTAATTATACGGACCAAAACAAAACAGCATCATCCGCACCGGCAAATTTATAGACCTTCGGGAGCTCATGCGGTTCGTGTGGATTATGTACCTAATTGTCGCAAAGATCCCGCCCTCTGATCGCTAATAACATTAAACGACTAGCGCTAATTGCTCCCGATATTCACCTAACCACACACGCGCATCACGCATCCCAGCTTTTTTGAAGCGCGAAATTGCAAATCAACTACTCTCCTGTGTGTTTGTATATACACATGTATGCCGATGCGGCAGTGGCAGTGAAGAAGGAGGTCGCAGACTCCGCAGTACGACGAGCAAGCGCAAAAACTCGTGGGCGACGACCACCACCCGATAAATACATACCCACGTTCTCGAAAGACGATCACATCATACGCAGGGCTCGAATGAATTAGCCGCAGGTGGTGCAACGAGAACGATTGTTTTCAATCACACGCAGCAGTAGTCACATAAGAGCAAATGCAAATCCACGAGGGCACCGCGTCGAGTCAATTAGAATGTGTAATGAGAGCCTTCCTCAAAACTTCCTTATTATTCGCGCTTTGCGCTTCGCGTAAAGAAAAGAGAAGCTGGTGGGAGGGAAGAGGAGCTACCCGAGACTCGCGAAAATTCACAGGCAGGGGGGGGGGGCGTTGTAAGCAAGCCCCGGTCCAAGTTTCTCCGGTAATTGAGCCACGAGATCGAGTTCTAAGGCCTACGTTGCAACTGCCACGAGAGAAGGCAAGAAAATAAGCACCGAGGCTCGTATTCTACGGTGGGGGCTCGGCTCGCGTTGTCACCGATTAGAAAAACTATACCTACATGGGCTCCAATCAAACCTCGTGTGTTACGTCGCTCCTCCGTTTCGCTCGAGTAACAATACCTCTACACGTTTAAGGGTAAAAAGCAAGTGTGCATCGTTTTGACGACAGTTGGCTAACGCGGTCCGGACGAAAGTGAACTTTGCACTATCTCAGGCTGGAGTCGATAAACTCTTTCGCTCCATTGGCATATAGTATCACGTGTAGTCCATCCAGTCGCGTACACGTATATATACACGCGTAGGTATATATATTCACGGGGATTTGGAGAAATGGAGAGAGACTGCAGGTTCAATAGATCCCGACCGACCGTCTCGAGTCATAAGTTGGAGCGTTTTAATGGGCATGCAATCACGAACGGATGCGCGCACACCCTCCTCGAGCTGGATGGAAACCAGTTGTTGGGCTGAACCAAATGGAGTTACAATCCGGACGGGTGGCCTAATCGCAGCGGCGATAACTGATGGCACACGTATACATGTGCCACAACAACCGTATCCAAGTGTACCTATACATATGTAGCGGTGTAGGCTAGAAATAGCAGAGCCTGCAAATGATGACTGGCGGAGGGGGAGGGGTGTATGTGATGCGCTTCCCAGTGCCAAAAGCCATTCAATTTGCATCGAATAAATAAAAGCAGTGAACGCGGAGCGCATATTTCCCTTACGTGTGTTGTGGGAGGACGGTGTTGTAGTGGTTGGCAGCACGCGAGAGGGGATGGGGCAAAAAGAAGAGGAGAGAAGAAGGAAAAAAAGAGATGCCGCTGGAAGGAGTGGGAGGAGCGTCGTATGATGGAGGAGCATGTCGGCAAGAAGTTTGAGCGGTAACGCCCGTTTTGAACCGCCTGGTCTGCGCGTACCTACATGCAGAGAGAGCTAGCTTTGCTCCCGTAATGATGCCCAGCTTCTTTATGATTACGAGTCGCGAGGGAAAAGAGAGATGGAGGATGGGAGGAGAAGAAAATCGCGTATACGCGCGCGTGTGCGACTTGATCTTTTTGCGCGTAAATATATACGTATAGGGATAAACTTTCGATTGTAGTAGTGAGCACAGAGGCACCGGGTGTAACTTGTGATTCTTTGGTCGCCGAAAGATTTTTTTTATACATTTCAGCGGTGCGAGTGCGAGAGGCTCTGATGGTGATGATGGGGGCGATTGTAAACTTTGGATAGAATACGTAAAAAGTCTTCTTTCATTGATTCATGAATTGGAGATAAGTTAATCAATCAGACGTACGAGTGACGCGATACGAAGGAGGAAATGAAAAAAATTAGATGAAAAAAGATTAAGTAAATCCCTACGAAGCAAATCGTCGCTCGGATGGTTAAACTGTGACTTTGCTTCTCCTTTCGACGAAAATTCGCTGCAGTGCGAGGACAATAAGACGGGATATTGCGATGGCTGATGGTTCCGTTGAAAATGCACTGGATGCGAGATCGCTATTATCTACGGCACTGTGAATAGGAAGGTCCTCGCAAAGAAAAAAAAAAAAAAAAAAAAAAAAAAAAAAGAGTGCTTCGCTGCGGTACAGAGGATGAAGAATAGAGGACGAGATCAAGGAGATGAAGACCGAATGCAAAGTGAAGGGAGGGTAGCTTAGTCAATACGGCACCCACGCGTATACACATATATTAGGATTTACTTTTTTCAAATCATTGAAATTTTATGGTAATACACAGCACATGTGGAGCCTTTGAAGTTTCCTCGGCCAAGACGTTTTTAATTAATCACAGTAGATTGAATTAACCGGTATTTAATTTAAACACGCCAAGATGATTGTCAAACTGGATTTATAATAACCGAAATTAAATTAAACAAAAGAAAATTTACCAAAACAATAAAGTTGGGGATGTATATATTCTTAGGTATAGTAGGTACGTAGTGTTCGTGACCGGGGAGATCGGTGTTGTATCCGAGGCGAGTGTGACGGAGGGCAATTAATTGGCGCAATTATCTCACGCTCTCGCAACGGAAACACATGATGGACAACACACGGGACGGACAAACAAAGGAAAATCCAGGCAAGTAAATTGAGCGCAAAATATAAGGTCTCTCGTATTTTCGTCACTCGAGTAGAGACGCCAAAGGAATGGAAAAAAAAGGCGTACCTTGCATAGGTATATATATACACGAATAAATTCCTCAATCGCATGCCAGGGTAAACGCATCGCAACTAACTGGCTCCTAAAGCACGCGGGACAGCCGAGCATGGTGGGGTATAATTCCTCCGCTCGTCTATTAACCCGCTTCCTTATACCGCGAAGCCGATTCCGTCCCGGGCTGCCTCTTCTCCGCTCCGGCTCTTTAGATTGGGCGCGATAAGCAGTTTATGAAGCGGAGGACGACGACGACGACGAGAATAATAGATTAGCGCTGGGCTAGTCCTCCAAAGACGGAGATGGAACTCGATAAAGTGGATGGAGGAGAGTAGATCGTCTTGTGTGTACTGGAGGAGCGTGGAAAAGCGCCGGCCAAGGTACGGACGAAGGAAGAGAACGCAATGGGAGCTGCACAGCCGCGGGCGGATACACGCGCGGATGGGATGGGAAGGATAAAGAATCACGGCCGGCAACAACCAGCCGACTCCCGATCCCTCCGCTGTGACCCGACTGCCTGGCAGAGTTTTAACACGGTAGCTCATTAGGAGTCTCGCGTGAGCCCCTTGCACGCTCATTCTCTCTCGCCCTCTCTCTCTCTCTCTCTCTCTCTCTCTCTTTCGTATATATATATATATATATATATATATATATATATATATATATATATATATATATATATATATATTCTTCCTTCACCCCAGCGCGTCGAGGACACATAATATATACGCGTATATATATATATATATATATATATATATATATATATATATGTATGTATGTATATATATATAGACGCGTATATATTATGTGTCCTCGACGCGCTGGGGTGAAGGAAGAAAACACAAAAATTCATTCGATGACGTCATTAATTCAGCTAAACTTTTCTACACCGTTCGAACTTGTCGAGTCGGATGCACCGATGCGAGAAGGATCACGTCACGAGGAGAAGGTTGTATTTTGCGAAGCGAATGAAAGTACCGCGGATGTTACGGGCGAATTTATTATTATTTATTTCCTTTCGCGATACTCGTACCACTGTCGACAGAAATTACATTTGGGAAAAAAGGAAGAAAAAAAAAGAAAAAAAGAAGGTGTTTAGTCGAAACGACTAAAATTCGTAGACCGCCTCGTGAGCGGTGGAGGATCAACCTCGCAGCACGCCGAAGGTGGCAGCACACCGAGTTCATACAAAATTCATCACATATTCACATATGCAAGCGCTGGTCAATTTCTCTCTTACCTTCATCCTTTTTCTCCTTTTGTTTCAGTCGGTACAATTAATCGCTCTCGCGCCAATTCTCAGTATGTCTCTCTCTCTATACTTGCATTAGCTAGACATTTTCTCTCCTTCTCTATCATGCGCCTACATCTCCATCTCCTTTGCTCTTATTAAGTGTCCTCGGGTCATAGGTCTCTCCCCCCTCTCTTAATTGCTTACATCATTCTCTCTCTCTCCTTTCCTGGCTTTCCACATATAAGGTGTAAGGGATTGATGGGTCCTGACGACTGCAGCGGGTGGGAGAATTAAAAAGGGGAAGGGGGGTCTTGCGACTACTTTGGGTGGGCGCGCCGGGTCAGTTCCGATCTATCTGTCTATACAGAGCGGTCTACAGTTGTCAACTGCGATCTCGAGTATCTGGCATAGTTGGGTATTATATTTTTCCTACTGGTTTCTACATCTTTCCTCATCATCATCACGCACACGTGTATCTGGGGGTCACCTTTTTGGGGTTAATTTCTCTCACGCTTTCTTTTTTTTATCATCATCGTCATCTGCATCATCTTCGAGAAGCTCAGCGTGCTGCGAGTAAAGCACGGCGAAAATCCGCTTCACGGACCGTGCGACGTTTGTCGATTCGTGAGTTTTTCGAGACACGTGCGAACGCGCACGTATACGTTTTCTACACACGATACACCAATACACACTCTTCATTGCAGGAAGTTTATCTTAAATTTATTGTTCAACCTCACTCGTTTGTATTTTCATTAATTTTTCTTCTCTTGGGTTTTTCTCTTCGGAGTTTTTCCCTTGAGCCACGAAATATATCTTCGTTCGTGGCTCATAATCAGTGCATTTTAAATTTATTTCACCTAGTTCATTCCCATCCTCCGTTCCGATAAATTCAGCAAAATTGTCTTTTTTTAGGTGGATTTTAATTAATTATTTGTAAATTGAGTAGTATTTTTGTGCCGCGATCCCTCCTAAATTTTAAGTAACAAATTAGTTGGCTTCGTCAAAATAGACGCAGCCAACAGGGCAGCAACACTCTTGCTACAATTCAGAAGGATTAATAATAATGGAAAATGTCGAGCAGCCGAGAGATAACGATGGAATCGTCCCTTGGAGATGTTATCTAATATTATTCCTCCAGTCATTCTGAGAAATTTGAAATGTCAACGCATTTTTTGCAAACGAAGCTTGTACTCAGTGGAGCACGAGGGAAAACACTTCGGAGGGCTTGAAGTGTCGGCCCCAAGAGCATCAGTAATTTTAATTGCGCTCGCGCACCTTCGCGTGGATATTAAATAAAGAAGTGGCGCGACGACTACGAGGACGACAGCGCGACTTCTCGAGGAAGGAGGGGAAATTACTGTCGAGGCTTTGCATTAAAACGCGATTCGTCCCGTTCGCCGAGAAATGCCGAGGGAAACATACATAAAAGCAAAGGAGAATCGCAAAGCTATCGGTCCGCAGAGCGCAGATAACAGCTACATTATACGTATATAATGTAATGTATGCAGAAGGGTTGGGAAAAAGGAAACCCGAGATAGCAGAAAGAGCCATTCACAGGAGGGAGAAAGACAGAATGGATGAGGTGAAAAACAGTTATATTATACGCAAGAGAGCGACCGGCATCATATTATGTAATGGGTATACGTGCACCTCTTGTCGTGCATCCTTCGCTCGCTCGCGTGTCATCAGTCACACGAGCGGGTATATAATGGGTGTCGGAAGTATACTGATTTTCTGTTTTTTCCCCGTGCGTAGGTATATATATATATTGGTTTTTCTTTTCCCACTCCACGGGTAGGTATGCACGTGTACACATATGCACACTATTCGCGGCAGCGCGTCATTTATTATTATTAAGCGCGCGCGTATGACACTATACTCGCATACACTTACACGGTGAGAAACAACGCGGAGGAATTCACGCGTGTGGTATGTGTGCCCCGTGCGCAAAAGATACCGTATTCCTTCCGACTGCTGGCTAGCTGCCGTTTCTGCCGCTACCAATACCTACAACGTATACCACGCGGTGCGTGTGCACCTCGGCTTCGTTCCATCTTCCATGCACACTCGGTGCATATGGAGATCTGCATACTTCTGCGGTCGCATAATCCCGGCTGCTATACGGCGTGTATAAGGGCATACGGAGGTAAATTAAACGCTTCCCCGTCACTTTTGTCCCTCTCTTTCTCCACCTTTTTCTCTCGGCGTTGTCGCTAGCCGTCTGTCCGCGACTAATGACTCACGCTAAACAGTCCTTTCGTACCGCGCAAAAAATGGTTATTATTTCAAAAGCTCACGGTCGCAATTCACGTTCTATCTGTGTAATAAACTTACCTCGCACGTCCAGTTACACACCGGTGCAATTTTCGAAAAATCCTAGGTGCACCTAGTACATGAGTATCATTCCCATTACCACCACTGACTACCTATATATACCGTGCACCATAGAAGGGAGGAAGGGACCTTGCAAGCACGCAAAACCCGTTCAAGTCGCGTAGGGGAATGTCACACGGGCCGATGTAATTTGCCCGGTATACACGGAAAGGAGCCGATAGTGGCACTCGCGCACGCGATTCATGGCAGAAGACAGGGGGGCAACGAGGGAAACATCGGTTGGTGGACCCAACCACCATCACCACCCCATGAGTGTTTTTATTGATTTTTCATGGAACAAGCAGCAGAGTAGAAACGAGAGCGAAGATCAAAGCTCGGATAGCCGAGCCGCGAGGCTGTTAACGACGGCAATTGTGAGCACTGCTCCCGCTGCGTGGTGGTGCGCTGATCCGGCTCTGCTGCAGGATATTTAAATTTGCTCGCATAACCGCTGGGCCGCTCCGGTGTGCGTAAACTGCGCGCACGAGGGCTCCGGAAGCTCCGGTAAAAACACGCGTCCATTTCCATTTAACAGGTTTATATATATATTCCCCGGACCCCGGTGGTGGCGGCGGCGCTCGGCGACAGTGCCGCGTATACGTACGCACATGCTCTTGCGTCCCGAGCGAGCTGGATCTCTCTCCCCCTTTATTTTCTTTATTTTCCCCGTGTAATACTTATACGTACACGCGCACTCGCACGTATGTGTATACATCATGTTCATGCGCGCAGGTATACCGATCGCGAATTAGATTTCCCGCTGGCTTTGGCGTGGCGCGGCGGGGAGCTAAGCCATTTACCTACACAGCACGTGGACATTTTTACCAGCTGTCGTCTCCCCCTCTCGCGCAAGGTCATGCGTCGCGATGTATTTTTATTCCGTTTACCTATACGCTCGCGGTGCAGCGTATCTACTCTACTTACTACGCCTGCGACTGCAAATTGCGTTACTTTTGTCATTCGTCTCTTTTATTTTATTTTATTTTTTTTTCGTCCTTAGCGGCGCCTCGACTAATTTATGTCTTACGTGCGAAACATCCAATTGAACAAGGGAGCGCGAATTATACTTACGCAACTTGTGTATTCTACATTATACATGCACATATACAGCACTCGCGGAAGTGCGCCGGGAGTTATGCTTCTTTTCCCCCTCGTTCAGCGAGCCCCGCCGTTGTATGGGTGTATGCCTTACATGGGAGTAGGTATAACGATTGGATTAATCTTAGATTTATCACCGGAGGACGTGACAATAATTCAAACGAGATCCAATTGATTGGTTTTTTTTTTTTTTTTACCTTCGTTTTCGAATATCGATTGATGTAAAAGTTCCGGTAGGTGCGTAAAAACCGCGAGGGAGCCCGTGAGTTCCCAGGTGTATTTCGTGTAATTGATGTGTTTGGCGCGGCAGGATGTTTTGACAGGTTTGCCGATGCTCCAATACGCGCAGCAGGCTGCTGTTAATGGCGGAACAAGCGGCCGCAATGAAATTATCGTCTGCACGGCGCGACATCATGCATACATATATATGTATGCGTAACAAACGATCGCCCGGACAGTGCGTTGTTTAAGAAAACGAGGAAATTTGGTTTGAATATGGTTTGAAGAAAAGGGCCAAATTAAATTTGTAAAAACAAATTGACACACGACTTGGTACGACAAAAAAAAAAAAAAAAAAAAAAAAAAAAAAAAAAAAAAAAAAAAAAAAAAAAAAAAAAAAAAAAAAAAAAAAAAAAAAAATAGTAAGGACGGGTTGATCGATAGGAGCTCGGCAACGTGTACATGTATATGCGTGCAGCCTTCGCGGAAGTTAATTAAGGAAAATAAATGCGCAGGCGGTGTATCGCGAGTCGATTTACCGGGGCTTATTTTTGATAAGCCCCCAGAGCGTCCGGAGGAGGCTTCATTTGTCGCCGAGTGCCGAGGGACGGACGAAGAGGCTCTTCTCTTTTCTTCCTCGTAGCAACGCCGTAACTCCTCCTCGTTGAGCGCACCCTCTAATGCTATGTTCACTTTGCGGGCTCGTTGTCCGAGACAAAAGTGCTTTTGCTCTCCTACCTTCTTTTCAAGGGCTTTATACTTTCACTGGTGCAAATAGCCGAACTAACAGTGCAGTCACAGCTAAATGGAATCTCCCTGGTTCATCAAACTGATTTAAAAAAATAAAAATTAGCGTGACGGTCCAGGGGTACATTCCTTCTTTTTTTTTTTTTTTTGTTACCAACTCGGATGAAATGCATGGTTCCAGTTGAACGTTCCACCATTTTTTGGGTACTTTGACCTATCGATACATACGAAAATTATGGATGGGATCAACCACTTGTGCTCGACGAAACCCTTGTCGAGTCCACGAATCGTCGTACTGTTGTAAAACCACTCCACGTATCGTCAAAGCATCGCTCGTCACGGGCGATAATTTTTTTACCGGAGCGTCTGACCAGTCTTGTCTGTGACTACTTGACAAACATAGCCGTCTGACAACCACCGGGCACATTGCATTACACTGCTCACGCGATACCTGCTTAACGAAGCTCACAACGGAATATCACGCTTCGGAGTTATATACTTGTCAGCTCTTTCCATACAAAGGACAACAAATAGATAAGAGAAAGAGGGGGGGGGGAAGAAAAAATGCGGAAGAACGACGCGCTAACCGAGAAGTGTACGTGTGGACCGAGGGTGAGTTTTGCATGGACAACGGCAACAACCGTAGCAGCAGATAAGTACAAATGTGCACCGAGCGATAAAGGGACGGGAGTAGGGGAAAGACTCGTGGGCCTGATGTTCAAAAGGGCGCGGTTCTAGCTCGTTTGCAAGAAGGAGAGCTGATCGCGTAACGAGCAAGCCCTGGCTGGACCATTGCATTGCACCGCACTGTGTGCAGTCCAAGGGGAGAGCAGGGAGGACATTAACGAGAGAGAGAGAGAGAGAGAAGAAATAATAGAAGGAGTAGCGGTCGAAGGGATCAGTTCGCGTGTGCGGTTGCCCGCGAAAGAATGCATTCGCGGCTAACTATTAGCTGCCCTTTACCTCCTCCTCCTCCTCCTGCTCCTTTTTCTTCTTATACAGCTGGTGCCGACCGCTTACCATTATCAGCAAGCCCCAGAAGTCGATTGTTACTAAAGCAGCAGCAGCAGAGTACCAATAATAGACATACCAGGGGTAGAGCAGCACCACTCCAATGAAAAACCGCTCTTCTCTTAAGATGTATTATTCCATTCGAAGTAAAACGTTTTGACGAGCGAGAAAGAGCATAAAAAAAATTTTTAAAAACAAACAAAATAAAAAAAACCCTACCAGCAATGCCACGGTACATACCATGGTTGTGCAGGCAGCCCGCAATCATTATGGAATCAACATAAGACCAGCTGACCAGCAACGCATGGGCGACCTTTCTTATAGTATATATAGGTACATAATATACGCGCTCAGCGTGAACCTCCCTGCAGGTTATACGAGCATATCAACTGAGAGTAGAAAAATACATATACAAGTACATTGCTCAGAGGAAAACGATATGCACGCATACAAGTTTTTTTTTTTTGTTTTTTTTTTTTTCCAAGAGACAAATAAATTAAAATTACTTTTCAACACGTGTGTATGTATAATGTACCTGTAAGTAGTGGAGACTGTAATTTTACATATTCAAGGGGGAAACAAAAAATCAAGGAGGGGAATGACAAAAGTGCTACATACCCGAGAAACACGTGTATATTGATAAGGTAATAGGTACGTGTCACAAGCGGCTTGCGGTACACTGTACACATTATAATGTAGGATTTTTGTATAACATGGCGAATACCAAGAAGCTCTCCAATTTCTACACACGTATAATATAATATGTGTATTATGTGTGTATACAAACACAGGTAGTACAGTATGTAGGTAATAAGCGCAATTTGTTGGCGCGATCTAGTTGCGATGATTTAGGGTGTTTCTCAGCCCCTCCTCCGCTTCCTCCTAGGAAATTACCGTCAAGGGGCCATACCTCAGACCAAGCCCCTGCTCCCTCCGGAGCTCTCTGGAGCACCACCACCAACAACACCATGTATATATGTATGTTGCCCCGCACGAAGATTAGCAGAGCTGCTTTCTTCCTCTGGCGCCGATAACTTGAAAAATAAATCTCCCTATGGGCCGTGCCTCTTCTGTCGGCCTGCCTCGCTGGTTAATCGAATGTTTTCATTAGGGCTACACGGGAGGAGAGATGGACGCGGTCGTAACGATTATACGCGCGTGGGATGAATTACAACGCCGGGCGATATTAGCGAACGGGGGCGCATTTTTATTGCATTTGCAAGAGAGGGAGAGAGAGGGAGTAACTAGCCGTCGTCGTTCCGTTATTAGCGGGCGAGAGAGAGAGAGAGAGAGAGAGAGAGAGAGAGAGAGAGAGAGCGTAGGCGCGAAATTTATCGCGTAATATAACGCGAGGCAGCGTTATATATATGTAATATCCCGGGAGCTCGCATCGCGGTGATTTACGTATCACATCGCTCGTCGAGTTGGGCGATCACGTAAAAAAAAGGGGGTGGGAGTGTTCTCGCGAAAAAAAAAAAAAAAAATTAGCGCTTCTACTTAGCGCGTTGAGTGTATATATATATATATATACCTCGGTAGCGCTGTGCATATATATTATCTCCTCTCGCAAAGCACGCTCTTCTCTTCTCTCGCTGGAGAGACATTGGCCTACCACACTCGACCTTGCCAGTTCGTTACTCTTTCTCCGTGCCGGCCCTCGCACGCAGTCCTGCCTGATGTCTTGTCCTCCTACTCCTTTACCTTATTTTCCGCGCTAGTCATGCAACTTTTTGCACCGCTTCTTATTGCCTCGGCTTGTTAGGCTCGCTTCCTTCCTTCCTTCCTTTATTTTCCTTCTCCTACGCTTTAGCAACGTCCTTGCCTCTTTCGGCCTACAGAATCGCCCCTCTGCACTGCATCCCATGTACAATATACATAATAGGCATACCCCCGGTTCTTCCGCTTACCTCCTCTTGACTCTATACCTGCTCCCTCAATATACAGCTTGTCTCGAGTTGTTTTTTTTTCCTCCTCCATGGAGCGCCTTAATTTTTTTTTTTTTTTTTTTCTTCACACGTTAGCAACAACGACGAGTAACTAAAAGGGCCATATAGCAACGGCGGCCTGAGCTTCGTCATTGCGACGCTCTCTCATTTATTTTCACGTTAGAGCTTGCCTGCAGCCGGTTACGAGAGCCCGAGAGTGGACAAGAAGGTGAGCACGGCGACGACGAAGAAGCAGCAAACTTGACGGTCGAGCGCGCAAATTTATTACAATTAATTGGCGCGTGCATCACATAGCGCACCATTGGCCTCGCAACGATCATCTGGTGGTGGTGCATGTGTACGTATATAAACGGGGTACATGGTATATAGCAGCAGCGGCAACGGAAAGGGCTGTAATTACGGGCCGTCATTCGGCTATTTCTCGCGCGACCGAGTCTTTCAGCTCGGAAAATTGAAATTCGCTCTCGGCGCTGACAACGAGTTTGAGCATTAAGATTCATTGCCGTCGAGTGCCCCGTCCCCTTGTCCTCCTACTTTTCTTTCTTTGTTTGTTTTTTTTTTTTTTTTCACCTCTTATATACAGTCCCCCTTCTCCGCCTCATCCCCGTACTCACCGCCTCCACGCGTCTCAAAGATAGTAGGACAGAGAAATGAAAAATTCCCGAGTCTCGAAGTGAAAAGTGTGATAATGGTTGATCCCGAGCCTGTAGTACCTACTTCTCGATGAAAAAAAAAAAAAAAAAAAAAAAAGACGCCCCTTTGCTCCTGTAGACCTCGAAGACAATAAGTTGGACGAGGTGCTGTGCAGTTACGAGGAAAATGAAAAATGGAAGAAAAAGAGGCCCAAGGTATCAGACATCACGACAGTCTTCGAAGATACCATGTTGCACCAGCTGTGTACACGTTACCTTTGCGAGAGCGCACAAACGAGCAGAAACGAAAACATGACGGAATGTGCAAAGAAAACGAGAGAGAGCTCGTGCTGTTAGTTGTGTAAGCGAGTTTATCGGGACAGCGTAAGATAGCGGTGCCGAGCGGTGACAGCTGTCAAATCTCGGGTAGACGAATGGAGAGCACAGCAGCAGCTGCAGAAACGACCTCGTCAAAGGACGATGCTGCTTCATCCAATCCCCTTTTCCTGCACGCCTGGTATGTACGTATAGGTATACGTGCACGTGCACGCAACGCGAGTGCAACGAACTCGCACCTGCTGAAACTCTCGTTCGCTCTCGAGCTTACGTACGGAAGAATCAGAAGTATAGAAGAAGCGCTTGGAATAAGGGAGGGAAGAGGAAGCGCAGAAGGTACGGCGTGGATGTGTACATAATATATATACATGCACGCGCGGCATCAAACGCATCCTGTGCTTATAAACCGTAACGACACGTCGAGGTAACGGACGGAAAAGGAGAGTAACAAGAAGCTCCCGGCATCACCACCGACGCAGCTCCTGCTCCTTCTGCCGTAGGTATACCGAACGTTTGCTGAACCGTGATTTCAAAGTGTGCCTTATTCATCGTTTTCCCTCGCGTCAACGCGGACGAGAGCACCACTCATCGTCGTCCTCCACAGCGTGTATATACCTATTTGTGAACACCTCACGAATCAATGATACAGATACAAACGTACAAGTATGTATATGTACAGGTGCACGCGGGTACGGTACGTCGACTCGTCTCTGCCTTGTATGCCACATATACCTGAATATGTAACGCATACAGGTACGCTGTCGCAGATTCCAATGTGGGACCTTTGCTGCTGCTTTGATTCTGCGCTAGAACAAACTTTCGACACGGCCTCGTTGGTGATAAATCACACTTCCGTTACGACCTCTGCCCTTCCTGTACCTCTCGTCCCGACTATCGCTTCTTGTTGGGCCGTTCGAGGTTGTCTTGTTATTATTATTTTTTCTTCTTCCCTGTGCAATGTTATCATGTACTATGACTGCACAACACGCAAAACTACATTTACGCCAAGAGGGAGAGATAAGCATATGTTTATGCTAATAAGTACCAGACTTTGTTTCACGCGCTCACTGCACAAGGTAACTTCTCCTTAAAATATTAATATTGAAATGTTAACCGCAAGGAAGACTCGTGTGTTGTTATTGTTGTTATCTCCTGCACTTTCATTTCAATTAACACTTTCGAATTAATTTTTTTTTTTTTCCCCCATACCAGACAGAGTTAAAGAGATTGTGATCTTTTTTTTTTCTTTTTACACGTGTACTCAGTGTGTAATTGAAAATGCTGGGTGTCTGGTTAATTATGACACGATCAAAGTAATTTTGTAATGTTTTTTACCCTACACGCGCGAGTATATACGGCGAAAAATGGCATCAGCTGACCATCATCCCAATGAGTACGCGAAATGACAATTGTGCGATGAATGTACATCGAGGGGGGTAGTAGGGTGATCTTTCTATCTCGCATGTACACATGCATCCACGCGGCTGCACTGATATATTCGACGGATCCGTATAAAGATCGCTGGTACATATTATCGACCGATGTTACCCGGCTGCTGTGTTGCGTTTAACAAATGTTCTCCGAGCAATGGGATAGCCCAGAAGGAACTCCTGAAACCTGTTATCGCAACTAATCAAAGCCGCGTACGGGCAAGAGTAGCCGGACGAACGGCCACCGCACTGGGAGGAAAAAGAAGAGGAGGAGAAGAAGAAGAGAAGCGCAGAGAGGAGCTTTCGCATTACCAGCTACATTTACATCTCCGAGTAAGCCGATCGTTAGAGCTTCACTTCCCCCCTCCCACCCCCCTCCAACAGTTATATACTCCCGGGCACATCTCCCTCTCTATACGCGTAGTGGTATACCCATACATGACTCTTCCTTTTATTCTTCTCCTTGCAAGTGTATAGGTACACGCATGTAGATGCACTCGTCTCTTCTATGAGCTGCAGCTGTACACATCGGCCGTAACAATAATAATAATAACAACAACAACAATAATAATAAAAATAATAATAATAATAATAATAATAACAAGAAGAAGAAGAATAATAAAAAAAATAACCGTGTGTACGTGCGTGCGTTTGCGCGCAATGAGTAGCACGTACATTTATGTAACTGCGCGTCGATATGGCAAACGAGTTTTCACGGCGAAGCGGAGAGAAAAACGTTTGTCTACATGCCGTACCTATACGTATCCTACCGAGTGTATAATTGAAATTATGGAATTTATCGGTTTGCCGCCGTGTGTTTGTTTGCTCGTTCGAAGCGGCAAGAGTTCCACGGGGTAATGTGAAATTACTGTATCGAGTATTGAGAGTCGGTCCATAACCGGAAGGTCAGTATATAATCGTATGTTACATTTAAGGGACATAAGAAAGGAAAATAATAATAATAATAAATAAATACTGTCGATTTTCATTTTCTTTCAATTTGGATGAGCCCACTGACGCGTGCAGGCCTCGAGTGACTGTTACAAGCTAATATTGCTTATGTATTTTTTTCTCGCATTACTTCCCAAATTGAAGAAAAAATAAAAAAATCCTTGCTCTTTAAGCGACGAATTGTACAGATGTACATATATATGTTATTGGTAGATAAATCAGCGAGCAAGGGTTGCCCTCGATTTCAAGGGTCTAATCTTTCACCGCCCCTGCGCTTTTTCATGCCCGAGAAGAAATAATAAGCAGCAGGGCGCAAAATTTAATTCCACTCGACTGCGGACTTATTTACTTATAGTTGTTGCCCGAGCTCGCCGCACCGAATCCTCAACTCCAACACATCTCGCAGCAACCGGCAAATGCGTAAGCGGAAAGAAAGGCAAGCGGGGGGCGAGAGAAGGAGAAAAGCGTAAGCACAAGCAGGCAGGCAGGCAAGCAAGCATCAGTTAATAAAAAAAAAAAAGGAAAAAAAAAAGAGTGGTGCGAGCTGTGCACTCGGCAGTTCAACAATTGGACGGTCCCGACAGCCTGTACGTATAGGGGTATGTATACCTTGTTCGCCCGAGGAGGGAGGGATGAGGGAGACGCAGGCACGAGGAAGTAATCCGATTCATAATTCACAGTTTCTTCCGTGAAAATTGGTCCCTCCAAGCTAGGAGCACACTGCTCTCGGCTCTCTTGCGCTCTCTTCGTTTCCGCGATCCCATCGCCACAGAGAGAGAGAGAGAGAGGATCTTGCTGTTGCTGCTTGTTCGCGCCTCGTTACAGAGCACTCGCGGAGAGGAAAAGGGAGAGCGCGGCGTACACACGATGGAATCGTTTTTCCAGCTACGGCTACACGCATCCTTTTCAATCTCGGCCCGGGTGTATATACATCCTTACGTGCTCTGGGGCCCACCGCCACCCGTCGCCGCTGCTGTGTACGCGCGCTATATACACCCATACGTATATACATACGTACACCGGAGGAGGAAGTCCAAGGCAAGGCGCCTAGCTCTCATTCTCCATGCGCGCAACTACCAGACCTCCGGAAGGGGAACTGACGAACAAGACGAAGAAGAATATGTTACAGTGTGACAGAGGAAAGCCTTATACGTGTAAGCGCGCGCGTGTGGGGGCTTAACTCGCTCGCTGGCTGTCGATACCTATCTCGGAGGAATCATACGCGAGAGATCGGGGCGCACCGATTATTTTCAATGGCCGGGTGTATACCCCTCGCTCTTTCCCTCACCCCCTTTCCTTCGATATCATCGGCGCGTAGCGTCGCAGAGGAGGAAGAGAGGCACAGAAAACAATTTCACCTCCGCCGATCCGATGGGGACTCACCTCCTCCTCCTCCGATTGATTCGCGCGGCCAGATATCGCGACGGCACGCACACAAACTCCTCGCGTACAATGATGCTTGTGGATGATGATCCCTCTTTCGCACCCCCGCATCTATCAGCTAGAGAAAAGAGCACCATCAAAAATAATACAGAGGGAGGGAGAGAAAGGACCAGGAGGCACGTAGACAACGAGGCCGCAGGCTTTCATTACACGTCCCCGCGGAAGTTCAACGACTCTCGTTGTTTATATACGCGTGAAGCTGCTCGGGCCACTCCTCTCTCTTTCTCTCGCTGCTATTGCTGCTACTCCCGGGGAAGTAAAGGGGAAAAAAAAAATCAAGCTCGAGCGTCGAAAGCGAAAAATCTCCACCCCCTCGGTCAACGACGACCGACCGACCGACCGACCAACCGAGCGCCACTCTCTGTGAGCACGAGCAGCACTCTCCCGTCGCTCTGTTCTCTTTTCTCCGGCTTGTTGTTGTTCTTCTTCTTCTTCTTCTTCTCGGTACACAAGCCGAGGTAGCGAAAGTTCCGCGCAAAAAAAAAAGAAGAAGGGAAAAAAAAAACAACGAGCCACGGCAGAAAAGAGGGAGCATGAGTTGAGCTATCCTATACCTCTCTACACTACCTTGTCTCTGTCCATAGCTCCTTCAACTATGCAGCTCGGATTTCCTTTTCTTCGGGTCCTATGTTCATACATACACCATACCATCCCCTCCGAGAGCCAAGTGCTCCTGCTGCTTGCCTAATATACAATATGCACGTCTGATGGGCAACAAGTACATCCGTCCGCTCGAGTGTTGTGCAGGGTGCAGGTGGAATCGACTCGACCCTACGTGTCATTCGTTTGGCATATTTTACTTTTTTTTACGTTTTTTTTTTTTTTTTTTTTTTTTGTTGGGAAAATCCTGACGCGAGTATTTTACTGAATAACAACCCCCACTGGGACGATTGAAAAAAAAAAAAAAAAAAAAAAAAAAAGGGTAATATACTGTGCCGAAAGTAACAAAAGAGGGAGGAAATCAACAAAACTTTACGATCGGCATGATTTTACGTTTGGGCCAAGCGCGTATAATGATGATGGCACAAAGGATTTTACCATCATGGATGTAAGTTTCTTCCATAAAGTAAAACACCAGCGCACGCATTGCTAGGATAAAAATTAACAGAGCCCCCGGGGAAGGGATGGTAGAAGGGCTGAAGTAACAGGGTGCGCAAGCCCGTGTAATTCCGCAATCAAATTGTCCACTCTGCCGCTGAGATCATCTAATTACGATCGCACCACTTGTACAAGCTAATCGAATCGCGGAGGCTTCCTCCTCCCCCCTTCGGTCTTTATTGGCTTATTACGCGGATGGAATCAAAGGGTCGGGGAGAAAAGAGTTTTCAGAAAAAGGGACGCCGGCTGATTATTGGCCACAATAAAATAATGAACGACAACGACAACGACGACTGAATCGAGGCATGAGAGAGTAATGGAGGCAAGGAGGAGAAGAAGAAGAAGAAAAAGGAGAAAAAAAAAAAGAAGAAGAAGGAGTATAGCAGAGCTCGTGCGCCCGCAGCTTGCAAGGACACACAACAACAGAAGGAGTATATAGTAAAGCGCGTCGGCATTTCTTGTCGCTGCTGTTATACTGTCGGCCGAAGCACGGCCCTTAATGCGACTTGTTTTTGAGAAGCCGGCCGAGCAAAAGGGAGTGCAGCCTCTGCAGCCTGCAAGCGACGACTAATGTTCCGGTAAACGCCGACATACGTCACTTGGCCTCGGCACCAATGGCCGTATAGTAAGTTATCAACTACAACGCCAGACTGTATACTATGTACCAATACACGCCCATCTTTACGTATATAAATATATATGTGTGTGTCTCACGTGTAGATGCTGATGTCTCTTAGCCATTGCATGCACACACACACAGGCAGCATCTGTATGGACACACAGTCGACTTTGCTATTTCTCTCTCTCTCGCCGCAATGGTATACCTATGTATTGTATGTATAGAACACACAGCATAGTGAGAAACGACGTGCCGAGGAAATCTGTTAAACCTTTCCTCTCCTGGCTCGGCTAATGCAGTTGTTTTACGCGATCGCGTGCTCGCGACAATTTATGCCCCGACGCTTACGCTTGTATACCCCTTTCCACTTCGTTACGAATCCATTTTTTTTTTTCCAACGAAAAAAAATAAACCTACATCGTATGGGCATACTTTCAAATCATCTTGGGTCGTTGTTGTTTGTAATGACGAAAAGTATACACGTTTTGTGTTTTATTTTGTATAAAGACGACAAAGATGGGGCATCATCATCATCATCATCACGATGATAGTCGTCAGAGGGCTTCAGCCGCGAGAAAATAACGATAAATGGACCCATGATTACAAGGAATCTCGTAATGCATCCCTTTCGCCTGCTCTATTACGCGAATGGGTATGCGAAGGCAATAACGGCTAATAGATAAAAGATTTACGTTAAAATACGAAATAATATTCAATTTACTCTACTTTTACTCGTCATTAGGCTCCAATGGCACGGCACAGGAGAGGGTACTACTTTGCATGAAAAAAAAAAAAATAATAAGATTACAAAGCAGCAGCAGCATCAGCATCAGCCTTAGAGGATGAGCGTAAATGAGAGAGGGGTTGGTCGAACGGCCGAGCGTGCGTGCTTGGCTTGTATTAATTTACAAGTCGTCCTGAAAAGTAATCGGACGTCATGTCCCTAATGTGTGTAATGACCGCTAGAAAAGTATTAGGTAAGAGGGAGCGTAATTGCCCGCCTCTTGCCTTCCTTCCCCCTCAATGCCAGCGTCTCTCTCTCTCTCTATAATATCCCATACACCCGTAAGCTACCAGAGATCCTAATAAATCACGGGACCTGCCCCGGTGGTAGGTGGTTAATTTTACTTTAACCGCGCGCGGCATCCACATGCACCTGGCTCACAATCTCTCGTTCTCTCTCTCCATATGGCTATATGTTCTATATACACTCCCTGTATACTATGCAACAGCAGCCTATTAACGCAAAACCGACAGCATTGTTGCTAACCTCTTCCCCTCCCCGGCTCGCCCAACCCTCGCATATTTCCCGAGAATCCCGCATCGCTGCTTTTTCATCATTTTGTTTTTAATGCCTCGTGTTTCGCCTTGACTATACATACACACTAAGATGCTCGCTCGTTTGCCTTCTCTTATACACCATCAGCCAGTTCTCCTCGCACAAAGGGGAAATTTCACTTTGCGCAAAATTAACAATATCAAAACGCCCTTGGGGCCTCGAGGATCAAAGTAAATTTAATCGCCAGGATGGAAAATGCCGAAGGACTGAAGGAGAAAATTTGGATAATAGTTTGTTTATTAATTTTGTACGCAGCTTATCGGAGCCCAACTTGTGTTTGACACGTCAACCGTAACGCGGAGAGTATCTCATACATACTATACCCCACGAAGTACGAGAAAAAAAAAAAAGAATCTCCTGAGGCCAATGAGGTGGTCATTGTAACCCCTACTGGCGGTATCACAGGCGGATTCGTAGTACAATACATGTGGCTGTGATTGACGGTGAGGAGGAAAAAAAATTCCTCTTTGTTGGAAAAGTTGGAAAAAATGCCGAGTCGAACGTTGTTGTGGCCGAGCGGGTAAAATGTCGGCAGCTTGCAGCAAGGAGCGAACGTGTTTTCCGTGTTTTTTCCCTACTTTGCGCCAACTCCGCTTGTACATAGGGTTAGAGGGAGGCAGAGGAGGGGCGAGCGAACAACCCGAGGCGTTTAACGATGGCAAAAGTCTTTAAAGAATCCACTCATGTATGAGAGGGCACGCTTGTAAGTATGTGGTATAGCTATGTGCGTGGGTGAAAGCAGTCCAAGAGGGAAATCCACGAATTTCGCGCGAAAAGCTCATGTTGTATACGCAATAAAGCTTGTTTGACCGATAAATGAGAGGTAATGTTGTACCAAGTTGTATATAATTGAAACGCACCGACAGAAATGAAACATTCGAATCGAAGAAAAGCATATTCACGATAGTCTGTTACTTGAGTGTATATTTATAAGGGGTGGAAAGAATGCAGCGCTTGCATGGCACTGAGTCCAATATATCAATGGTGATACTTTGGTTTGGATGAAGGAGAGCGAGCGGGTTGAAATATTAAAAGTCATCATGCGATTCGGAGTTGAAACGGAGTACAGGTGAAAATGACAAGCCATACAAGTAAACATTGGATGAAAATCGAGTCGCACGACAAGTCAAGTCCGTTCGCATGGCAAATCCAAAATGCTCGTCGGACGAAAACAAGGTTGCTTCGAAACAATTCAGCCATAAATAAAGCACGAACGAGTAAGTACGCCGAGAGACGGATCACCACGAGAAGGTGATACTTCATCTCTTGATCCCTCGTCAACAACAACAACAAATCATCATCATCATCATCGTATACGATTCAAATTTATACGCGAGTCGGCCAGATGGAAGCAAAGAACCCATCCCCCCTTTCTTTTCCCTCGAGTGACTGTAATTCATCCGCCATTACGTAATGCAAAATTGAGTATCGAGCGGCAAAGTCGGAAAGAGCAAGGGACGGCGCCATCATAACACAGCGACCGTATAATATCAAATAGCGTTACGCGAGAAGTATGAGGGTATATAACTTAGTGGCCGGCAGCGCGCAAGTACATTACGTGCACGAGGCACGAAAAGAAAGAAAGGGGAAGTGCGCCGGCAATATAAATCCAATTTGAAGGTGGCAGAGGGAGAAGTTGGGGGGGGGGGTCATGAAAATCCATACCGTCACTAACGAGCTGACGCCGCGAGGGTCCGCGTGGAAGACTTTACTCGACTGCCTGATGGCCCGAAGTGTACACGATACGACGACTGACTGCTCTGTACACTTATAAGCGCGTACTTGTAACTCGTGTCCTATGGGTATACCTAAATATAACGTGCAAGTTCTTCTTGCATGGCGCGCTCGTTCTCTGTATGCGTCTTCCAGGTGTACGAAGCGTGAGTTACGACTTAATCCCGGCGTTATGGGCGAACGGCAAAGTGGCTCTCGATAAACGCGGGGTGGCCCGTAATGACTGCGCCTCGGATAAATCCGAGCGAAGCGAGCGTTACGCAAAACGCATACACCCATGCGTGCATGTTGTATACACGTCGATCCGCGTACAATCCGATGAAATCGCTCGAACGGAGAAAAAAAGAAGACGGGGCGCAAGTGATGGCCTCGAGGAATGCGGAGCTTTTCATCGATGCGTGAAAATGTTAAAACAAAGGTAATATGCATCGTATGGAGGGACGGGAGGAGAAAGAAAAGCAACGGGTGCGACGACGGCCCTCTCTTATAACATATTAACGGGGAATATCTTCATGTTCACCACCACTCGAGACTATAGGGTATATTTACGAGACGAGCGTTCTTGAGCTGTTGCTGCTGCTGCCGTTGCTGTTATGTGCATCAATAATATGATTATCCACCTGTAATGTGAGCACGATGCGGCCCCGATCGATCGAGATGCATTATAATATATTGTGTAAAGGTTATATGTGTGTGTACCTTTAGCCGCGAATAGGTATATGCATACGTGTACAAGGAGCCTTTGCAAATTCATGCCGAGGGTCGAGAGATTATTACTGAATATGTTAGGGCTTTGAAAATTACTATTATTCTCTCATCTCTATGGGGCTCTGCGCTCGGCTCTCATGCACTCATGGTAATAACGTTAAACTGTACCTTATACGCGCCGGGGTACTTTGTTGGGCTCGAAAAACATGCAACTTTGCAAAATATCTTCATCAAACGTCTTTTGTTCGAGCTATTTCATTCCTTCCTCCCTCACCTCCCCCCTCTCTCGCTCGTTTTCCTGATATGGGGACCTACTTACACCATATGCGCCGCTAACAAAGGGTACTTTAAATGAAGATGCGTCGTAAAATACACACCTTCAACTTCAAGTCGTCAGACTTGCCCTCTGCGAGCGAACATAATTTTCAACTTCTAGTATAGGATCGCGAGAGCTAATTATGTTGCTTCTTTCCATTTATCTGAACAGTCGAATGTTTGCATCTACTCAAACCTTACAATTGTTTCTCTTGATTTTTTCTGGCAGTAGAAAAAAAAAAAAAAAAAAAAAAAAAAGAAAACAAATGTATTTACAAGCCAAAGCGTGCTCGTACGAGATCGATTTAATTATAGCCAATATGTTCCGAAACAAAAAATAAATAAATAAATAAAAATATAGCAAAAAAAACCACTACCCTTTGAAAGGCGGATAATACCACTTTATGGAGTCGAGTGAGCTCGCGTGGTCGTAAAAGCCCGGAGCAGCCTGTTCGGAGGCTCGTCAGGGACCCACGTAGCCCGAAGCCACGTATAGCTGTTACACGGTAAACGCGCGCGTTTGCCGGGAAACGGCGTTGAAAAGAGTAATTGCAAAATTAAACTCGCAACGACGTATATATCCTCGAGTGCGCGCTATTCCCAGTCCTTTTCCTCCTCCACTTCATCCTTGCAATGTATTATTATTCCAAAGCTCGGCGTGGCGCCAGGCTCTCGGGGCGCACGAATTATTACCATATGCATTAAAATACACATGTAGGTTCGTATATAATCCATGGCCCGATGACAAAGCTCCGGCACGCACGCAAAAAAAAAAAGACCTTGATCGAAAAATCGAGGTACGATATATACATGCAGCAGAACCGACATTGGATCACCTTAAGAAAAAAAAGGCGCTTTCTGAGGACACTGATAAAGTTTTGCCAGTAAAAAATAGGCAGCGTCACGATTTATATACATTTATACTTGTCTAATTGATTTCTAGATTTACTCGAGTCACCGATGATCCCATAGGGACCTCATGAGGTATGCATACAAAAAGAATGAGACAAATGGTAGGGCTGCACGTCCTCGCACCTGCAGGAAGACTCGAAGGTATCAAATAAATATAAAATATACAGAGCCCATTTGATGATATCCAAAGGGTCAAATTAAGCCTGGCCACGACGCCCCTTTTGTAAAGGCAACCACACACTTGAAGGCCACAGCTCGATGAAAGGATGAACGGCAGATCGGTGGGCGCACTAATCGGATTCACCGCAGCGAGCCGGGCCGTTAAGAGCGCGTTGGAGGAAAGAGAATAAGAGAGGGAAGGCCGCCCCGAAGAGAGTAATGAAAACACACGAGCTGTACCCGCTGCTCCGGAAAGTTGGGGGTACGACCATAAATCCCGAGGCGCTCGCTCGCGCGGAAAGAGGAGCGCCTGCTCTGGTCAGCGGCAGACGATCGGGAGCACTTAGCGAAATAAATAACGCGAAGCATCAGCCGAGCTGGCTCTTTGTCGTCGATTGCCCAACTCGCCCCGACCCTGCATGTACGGAGGGACCCTGTGCGTCGATGGAAGTTAAATTCCCGCAGCGTTTTGTCAAGCCGCTATATACGTACGTAATGTACACGGGCTCTCGTATGGCGTAAGTGCTCTCGCCCTGGGATTCCGTGCCTCTGCCCCGGTGGGGGAGCATAGCGGAGTTTCATCCGACAAGGAAAAGTAAAGAAGAAAAAAAAGGGAAAGCGGAAGCGAAAATAAAGGATTTCGGGGCCGCGGGCGGAATTTATTTCAACCACTGCAGCCGTGAATTATCCTCAGTCTCGCGTGGCGAGAAAAAAATTGTTTTCCTCGCGCGATTTTTGCGTTTTGTCTCCTTCTTCTTTTCCTTTTTCTTCCTCTACATTTTTCTAGTCGCCACGAGAACTTTGGGCTATTCAATGCCGAGCGGGTGCGACCATGTAGCAAGTATTTTGTCGTTGATCTCAGCTTTCGAATTGACTTTGCAGGACCGGAGCGACTGTGCTGCGTCTCCATCCTCGCGAGCTTTTAGCTTTCTTAAAAACCCACGGTTATATTCGACAGCCATTTGTGCTCGAGTATAATTACCTACCCTTAATTTCCTACTGTTACATTCAAGCGCCCACCCATTAGAGGCCGAGGTCGTTTGTTTTTCTTTTTAAACGCGCGTTTTCACGTTTGGGAACAATTTTTCAGCCCCGAATGCGCGATTTGCCCCAAAATAAGCTAATGCATGCGAGCACCACAAGCTACGCCACTAATAAATTCGCTCGGTGGAAAAAAAAAGGAAAAAAAGAAAAATTTCAGAGAGAGGTCAACTGTACTAGCAGCTCCTTGTCTCTACTGCTACATACATTAAAAATAAAAATAGTACAACAACGATAATAATGGTAATAATATTCACCTGCAGCGGGGGCATGATTTACCTTTCGTGAATAAAAATAATCGCGCATATAACGGGCTTTTGAGTAGTGCTATATACAACGAGTTTCAACTTTTTGGAGCTTCGTTTTATTTTCCCGGTCCAATAACGGCATCACCAGCGGAACCCATCGGGTGTATACACCGAATTAACGTATGCCGTTGTTGGCCACAAGTAATGGCGCGCTGGGACTACTGTAGGACGATGACGCTCTCGGTGTCTCGCCGTATGAGGTATGGGATCCATTTGTTACGCGCGAGCGCGGGCTGCATGAAAAAATATGGGGCCACGCGGGCTCGATCGAAAAAACAATCCTCCTCCCCCACCCCTCTTCCGTCATTTGGCTTCCTGATTAATATTGCGGTAGCCGAGGTGGTAAGTGTAAACACGCACCTTTCTTTTAGCTGTTTTTTTTTTTTTTTTTTTTTTTCACACCGTGCGGCTGACAATTATTTATTCAGTCATTCGAAAATACAGCTTAAAGAGGAAAAATGTTTTCAAGCGAGCCTCCGGGAATATACACCGGGGATGGGATTGGCGGATACTCCGTAGTTCAGTTTGTTCAAGCACCCCGAGCGAGTTGAGCCAGCCATAAGTATGGATTTCCCGAGTCGCTCTCTCTTCCTCAACCCAAACTTTGTTAACTCCTATATTGCCCCATAAGTTTGCGCCCAAGTTCGTGTAGTGATAGTTTATAACGGCTTTTGTTTAGGCTTACCTGGGAAATAAATCTCTAACCTTGAGTTTCATCGTTTGAAACAATCCATTGAAAAATTAAATCGATAAACTGCAGGACGATAGACAACGAGAGTTTTCGTGTTAAATGAGCGATTTGTTGAAGGTGCGCGTAAATAAGAGCTCAAGAGACGATAAGAACAAAAACAATTTACGCATCTTGAAGTGACAAAGTACGTCCTTCGAGCTCTGGAAAATTAGGAATGGGATTTCTTGTAACAGAGGCGCACAACGTTGTATTCCCTTCTAACTACACTTTATTGCGTTGTTAAAAAAAATAAAAAATAAAAAATTCCCAGAGCGCGACGATGAAACAGAATACCATAAAACAAAAGTTGAACAACTCCAGTGTAACGGACAAGAGAACGAGAAGGGAGGGAAAAGAAAGTAATGTTCAAAGTTCATAAAAATTCTTGATTTAAAAACAAGTCTGGGGAGAAAATGAAGAAAGTGGTTGATATGAGCTTCGTGTGTTTATGCAAGGCTGCTTATAAAGACTTTTAATTTTTTCTACGACTAGAGTGATCTCAAGTACAGGTACTTTCTTCGCGTTTTGGACAAGACGGGAGAAAAAAAAAAAAAAAAGAAAAAAAGGAGAGAAAGAAATTTATTCTTGGTGAGTAATTGATTTTTCTTCCACCCCGGTCAAAACAGGTCCAATTTAAGTGCAAAGTTTTAATCGGGATTTCCGATCCTATTACCATTTATTTACAATCTTATATTGCCATTGGGCACAATGAATGGAGCACCGAAACACGCTCTGCTCTTTATATATATACGCAAAACTTTCGAGCGTTGATTTTATTTAGCGTCTCTTCCGCCGGGATTTTCCAACGGCCCGCATCACCACACCCGCACCGTCACTCGTATTTACTTACCTACTTCGTCGAGTTATTTTAATCGACCGGCGAAGGACATTTTAAATGACCGGCTTGGATCCCATCCGAGTATTTTTTCTTCCCATCTTCCGCTCTCCAATTTCCATAATTAAATCACT
The DNA here is from genome assembly GCF_036245765.1 of Copidosoma floridanum. Lineage (NCBI taxonomy): Eukaryota > Metazoa > Arthropoda > Insecta > Hymenoptera > Encyrtidae > Copidosoma > Copidosoma floridanum. The sequence goes on along the minus strand of NW_028321886.1, from coordinate 2,934,869 downwards.
TCCTCCCCTCAAACTCTCTCTCTCTCTCTCTCTCTATTGTTCCGATCCACGATTTAGCGTTTGGTCATACAGTGAAGTTGAGGGGGTAGAATTGGAAAACAGAATTTGTATCGACTCGCAGAGCACTCGAGAGCGGGGCGCAAAGAGGACCTCTAATTTCTAGCGAAATAACAGAGGAGGAACAAAGGTAAGGTAAAAAAAAAAATGCGATTTTTCTCAAAGACGCATTCAACATTGGGGACATAAAGCGACGGTGAGAAGAGGAGAAAGAAAGAAAAAGCTCCATGCTCTGGCTAGAAAACCACAAATCGACCTTTGATCATCACAGCCATCTGTACGGGTGTGCAAGGGGACGAGGCATCGTGTATAATTGCATTAAAGATGCAGCGAGCGATTGAAAAAAAATTACCGCGTAAAGCGTCGTGGCCGTCATAGTTACAGATCCGCCCTCCTTAACTGGGAGGACGAAATTTCGAGAGCTTTTGTCAATCTATCATCAAGCACAATCATCTTACGCTCGTTTCACTCTAATCCAGCTGCTGACGAGCGCTCCACCATTTTATTCATCCACTTAATCTCCAAAGAGGGTGAGCAGTACCTCGACCTCACTCTCTCTCTTTCTCCTAGCTCATGTAGGTTACTATTATTATCATCAGCGCGGTAAGAGCTAATAAAAATAATAATAATAATAATAATAATAATAATAATAATAATAATAATAATACTCAGTGAGTAAAATCCTCTTCCTCGTAAAATCCATAGAAATGCAAGCATTACCACGTGCTTGGTGGAACATAACGTATCCGCGAATCGATTTCGACTGCAGGTAATGCGACTTAATATCTCAACTCTGTCCTCTCGATTCATCGCTCCGGATTGTGCAATATCCAAAGCGCAACGTGCAATTACCAATCCAAGTACGGATAGGATATTTCATCAACGCGGCTCTAATAAATAGTTTATCGGTCGCTACAGAACTAACTCGAACTCGAATAACGTGTTGCTGCTGCTGCTGTTTGGTATAGCGAATGCGGCTGCTTTCATTAAACACCTAAATACGCAAGTTCTGGAAGCAGAGCAAATAGTTATAATAACAATAATAGCGGAACGTTATCGAGTATTGAGTATACGATTGATTTTGTTATCGAGTGGGACTGTGTATTTGTGATTTCAACTTTGGGTACACAACTCCAAGGATTATGAGGTTATATGATGATTTAACATCAAATCAATATTGTGTGCCCATTGAACGTATTTTGTTGTTAAATGGATTGTGAAAAAGTTGGTAAAAAGCAGTAATAAAACAGAGTGGTGTTTTTTGCTTTTAAAAGTAATTGTCCACTTTATTTATTATAAAGTTAAACAATTTAGCTCTGCAAAGGAGGTATACTTTTCTCTGCGCGTGTATAAAACTGCACGGTATCCAAAGTATCGGGCTGAAGAGTAAAATGACAAAGGGTAGCGAGAACGAGGCGAGTATACATCATGGAAAATCGAAACTGATGAGCAGGTCAGAGGGAGTCGAGAGTAATATGTGAATCGAGTCAAGGGCCGAGAAAAGGGAAAGGGGGAGAGACGACTGATATCTCGTAATACCGAGACTTGGGCCACGGCCAGTTTGCACAAGAACAGCACATCAGACGCCCGCTCGGCATACGCTAAAATATCTCCCGGTCCGTCCTTCTCCTGTCTACCCTCCACCACACCCGACACGTGGGGGTATATCCCCCATCTCGACTCGGTGGGTATGTGTACACCGTATAATATATTCCGGCAAATAGAATCTTGACGTTCAATGCAATGTTAAAGTTGATAATCCACTGCAACGGGACCAACAGCTGCCATATACCTATACGTTGGAGCACGAACGTGACGTTTCGTTCTGTAATGTGCTTGCGAACTGTGAATGATTCTTTGATCACCATTAACTCTCATGTGAAATTGAACGAGTGCTCGTTGTATACAATGTATTGATGCACGCTGCGCTGTGAAATATTTCGCAGAAACATTTGTACACCTTACCTTATTTCCCGTTACAAAGAAGTTGAAATGACTGTATGTTTTTATCGATACGCCAATTTAAACTCGACACTCACCTGAAACAAGAAGAAAAAAAATTCATTAAAACCAGTACAATCAATTTTGTCGCGTGTATTTTATTATAATATTGAAGAGAAAAAAAAAAAAAAAAAAAAAAAGTTTTCAAAAACGCGAATTGCAACGTTCGCAAAGGCAAACGAATACGTCTTGGTAAATTCAACGCTACAACGTGCTACAGTCGATTCAGGTAGTTTTCCATATTCATAAATATTACCAAGTTAACAAAAATAATTTCAGCAAGTATATCTCCCCTACAGAATATACGTCGACGACGACACCAATTACGTGGACGAGTAATGGGCCTCGTATTTCAAAATCGCAAAAGCGAAAAGTAGTGAGCTTCCTCGAATTAATGGGACGCAAAGTTATACAAAAGAGCGAGTGAAGACGGGCAAAAAATATAAGAAAAGAAAAAAAATGAGAAGGAGAAACTCCGAGGTCTGCCCGATGGTTACACAGTCAGGCTCTTTATGCGAAGGAATTCGAGTTGCAAGGAGCCAGAGCGGAGGCGTGAGTAATGCGCATCGTCCGGCGCTGGGCCCTGATAGTTTCTATCAACGTCCAGCGTATAACGAATGAACTAATCTTGAAGAAGTTTTTAAATGGCCCCGAAGGAAGGGTACATGGACCTCGGCGCACACGCACACGCGCACACACCTACACTCGAGGTGGCGGCTGCTGGGGTGAACGAGCCCGGGCTCTCATATCTCGCACCCGGCGAGAGGTTGAAAAATAATTGAGTCTTGCTCACCGGAGCAGCCCTTAGCGCTCTTTTTCATTATGCACGACCCTCCGGCGAAAAGAGAGCAGAGATCCTTGAAGAAGGAAACGAGAGGAGTGGGAGGGTGGGGCAGGATATTACTTGAAAATTTCCAGGAGAACACTTGATTCGCGCTCTTACGACTCCTTCCCATCATTTCCCGAGCGGCCGAAAATATTTTCCAGGCGCTCGCTCGGCTTTTATCATTCCTTTGGTCTTCCTCCACTCGGGTACTTTTGTACCCTCCTCTTGCGTCCTTCTCGGAAAGCCGATGCAAGCATATATATCCATTCAACCCCCGAACCTAATTCAACGAGCGGCAGTCGAATTGCGTAAGCCAGAGCCCGAACGTATTATTCGCGAACTGCGCTCTATTCAGTGAAAACTACATTCACCGGGACCACAAACGCTAGTGATGCACTCTTTTTTTTTTTCGTTCTGTCTTTCTTCTGCTGTCGATCGCTTTCTTCGCTGTCTACTTCTATACGTTTTTTCCCCTCCTTCGAGCAACTAGGCATCTCTCTCAGTCTTTCTTCTCTTCAAATTTGCATGGCTGTACCGAGGTGCATGCCATTATAATGCCGATTTTGTATGGCAATCTAATGTTTTTAAATTTCGTTTTGTTTATAAATTTTTTTTTTTTTTTTTTGCGACTACGGGAATTGTATTACGGATATAAGACGGAGGAGGGTCGTTGAGAGAGAACTGCTTCGACGAGATTAGCTGCCGTATTATCCACAGTTGTGCTCGGGATGCTCGACCAAAGATTGAATTTTCTTTAATATCGGCAGGTTTTACGCATGAATATTGTATTCGTGTCGTAAAATCCGAACCCGCCTGAAGCTGATCGGAAAATTTCTCGAGGGACGGCGAGACATGGGTGAGGCATGTTTCAGTGAACGCGCGAGCGCTCGTCTTTTTTCGGAGACATTGTACGACGACGAGGCATTTTTCACGTAAAAGCTCCTTCTGAATAAATCTGTAGTTTCAGGAATAACAAATTGAGTATACAAAATTTTCTCTGCTCAAACATTGTGGAGCTTATGGGGAAAAAATTCCTTCATATTCTAAAAGATTCCCGTGTATAAGAAACTAAATAAAAAACATAGCTCGTACACGGGAAGGCGGAAGTTATTCAACCAAAGCGAGAGCTCAAGCAAATGCACTCAAACACGGACTGTTACTCTGCTGTTCTCGCTTATTGCACATACAACGAGCAGTGCCTCCTTTTGATCAAGATGATAAACTCGTCGCACTATCGAGCAAATGAATAATCATGTAAAAGTATACAATCGAGCCGGGAAAACAAATTGCGATTCACTTCTCCGGCGACAAACTCGCGGCAGCGATAATTGAAGCTACTCGAGAATCGCTCGAGAAATTATCCGCGGAGTCCCGAGGAGGCTCAAAAGGGGACTCGCTCGTCTCGGTGAATTACAAGTTGATGAATTCAATAAACGAAAGAAAGAATCCGGAGGAAGCCTCGGCGCTGGTTTGCTCAGCAGAGACGGCGATGTCAGCGGCGAGGGCCGAACCGGAGGGAATGAAAGAGCGTAACCACTGTTGGCCCTTAAATAGAGCGCGATGGATCGAGTTGGGGAGAGTTCGACCGAGAGCTTTCGAGTTTGCCTTGGGCAAAGTACGAAAACTTATTTAGCACCGGCGAGTAAGGACTTGGAAGTCGTTAGAAGGTACAGGAGGAGGAGAAAGAGAGGAGTTGGCTGGTCAAATTAAAACGAGCGCACGAAAATAAAGATAAAGAGAGAGAGAGCAGAAAGGGGGGACAACGTAAAGGACGGTAAGTAGCAACTAATTTGACCGACCGCTGAAAGCAAACCTCGGGATTACTTGCTGCCTCTGGGGAGCTCTTTTATACCGCCGCCTCTCAATCTGATGGGGGAAAAAAGACACACCGAGTTTTAGAGTCTTTTTCTTTTGGTTTGAGCATCGATTTAAATTTAATTGAAAAATTTAAGTGAAAAACGAGTAACGCAAAAGGGTCGGCTTAACAAAAAATAAAAAAATACGTTTTGTTCCACCAAAAAAAAAAAAAAAAAAAAAAAAGAAACCCAACCAAATGTGTTTTTGAGGACCTTCGTTGTGCTGTTGTTACGTGTACATAACAACACAAAGAGCCACGAGAGCGAATGAAACTTCACAGCAAACGCACGCGCGAAACCCGACGACGAGCGAGAAAAATCGGAAAATGCTCGTCGGCCTCGGATTCTATCTCGTTCGTTTTCGGTCTCTTGACCATTAGAGAGTCGCGCCCAGCGATCGATCGCGAGTATACGTGCCACGGGCCAAAAGGAGAAGTGCGAGCGAAAGAGGGAGAGAAAAAACGAGATTTTCTCTGAAACGGCCAACGGAAGCGTGAAATTCCCAATTTCTCTTCCTTCCGCAGCCGCACAAAGGCGCACGCACACTACACGCCCGTCCATGCGGGACCATCCTCTATTCGTCCGCTCTCGCAACGCCCTTTCCACCCCTTCCGTGTCCTTCCCGTATCCACCAGTTTCAAATTCTCCACCCGAAACGCGGCAGACATTCCCTCTCCCCCCCAACATCCACAAGTCGACTCTCCACCGCGTGATCTGTACATGTTATATTTTTTCTCGCGATTTATTTCGCGTCCTTTCTATACACACGACCAGCTCGACCTTTCTTTTTTTTTCGTCCCCATGTAGGTCGATGGAATGACAGATCACGGTGATGTATCATCATACTTACGCGTTGAAATTCACGCTTGCGGGTCGTTTGATTATCCGATTGTGGAAATGTCAATGGCAAAAATCAGCAGCTACAATCCATGCAAAGAAGCAGCATTTTCAAGGTGAAATCGATATAAAAACAACAATAAATATAACAAAAGCAGGAGACACGAGAGAGCACATAATGCAAATGATGTACTCGAATAATCTATTGAGATCAAAGTGACAACGGCGGTGGCGGTGGCAGGAAGTTGAGCGAGGAATGCAGCTACTGTCATCCTGGCATGGCTCCGGGCCCGTGTGTAGGTATATATTTATACCAGCGGCAAAACTAGTTTGCCTGAAAAATGCGCAACTCCAGCAGGATGAAATAAAAGGGGCGTATATAGTCACACGATGACGCTGGTCAAGGCACTCGTAATTTTCGTGCTCGTCGATGTCTCGTAAAGTGCAATCTCGTCCCTCTCAACCCTTTCGTCTTCCTCCTCCCCCCCTCCCCCCAACCACGACCAGATATTCCGATTCTCTTCTCTCTCATACAGAGAAACATCCCGGTGGAAGAGCCCAGTATATATAGCAGGGTCGAGATAAATAGCAGCAGTGTAACCTTGAAGGAGGAGAACTTGAGGATGCCTCTACGTAAATCCACTCCCCGCGTGCCCGTCGTAGCACGAGACTGCGCGTATACAACACTAAACAGTATCGGGCTTGAATCATGCTGGTTGGCTCGGAAGGAACAACTTGGATTGAAACGTCGGGGAAGGAAGAGGGAGGAGGACCCGAGAGTGACACATAGACCTTCCGCAAAGTGCCAAAGATCAAAATTTAAAAAAGGGGGCGATTGTAGGAAAATAATTTTTTCGGAGGGTGACGTGACTATTATTGTAACCACGCGTTCCCGCGAGTAAGTGGATGAATTCAAACTGAAAATTGAAAAATCCCTCGAGATTTCCAATCGCGCAAATTGAATTTTTCGCTTCTGGTATCAGGTATACGGAGTAAAGTACAAGAGCCAGGTGAAAAGACGATAATCCGGCCAATTATAAAATCGATAATACTGTTGCAGCCAGACTGTTCTCTTGCAAGAGGAGTGGGAAAAGAAGAGAGGATCACCATTACTGTAACGGGCTTTATCTTGGAATGTTCCTTAACTGGTTACGCGCAGTGGATGAAAAAAAAATGCTATCAATTGTTTCGCTGCAGCGATTTTAATTAGAAACAAAAAATACAATATCAAGTACACGAGGATAATTGGCCATCCCTTGAAACACCAAACAAGTCAAAAAAAATAATTTACATTTGTACGTATCGTCAAGTGTTAAAAATCCACGGATTAATTTGTAGAGCTCATTAAAATGCAGCTCAAATTTTTTACTGTGAAAAAAGTTATATGTTTATATACCTAATGATTATAAAGTATGATAACTCGGTCCGTCATAAAGATGAAAATTTCAAAAAGCTGTTCCGCCAGTGGGCGAGCACTCAACGCGTTTTTTGTCATAGCTGCATCAGCATAGATTATGCACAGGGAGAAGCCCCATAAAGGCTTGTTCGCTTAAAAGCGATATCATCCTAGCTAAAATTTACATGAAGAATTATTCTAAAAAAAAAAAAAAAAAAAAAAAAAAAAAAAAAAAAAAAAAAAAAAACTACTAGTAGAAGCGCTAAAAGAAAACGAAACAATAGCAATGACCAATCTGTGGACTTGGTTCGCGTAATACATTGTCACGGGCGCGATTCTGCTAAACTGGCGAGTAACGGTGTCGATTGACACACTCGACAACACTTGGGATTGGCTTGGGATTCCCCCGCAGCTTTTCCATATTTCTTCCTTTCGCGGCTGCACCATCGCTTTGACGCACAAGTAGGGGTAAATGACCCAATTACTGCGCACTGAAATTTTTGATTGTACTAAATTTCTCATTTCTCAATGTTTTTCGATGTAAATTGAACCAGTTTTACTTAATCTTTATCTGCAGCATCTTCTGCGATTAAAACGACAAACATTTTTCTGTTAAGTAACTTTTTTTTTTAAATAATTGTTTTAGTGCTGATATCACTTGCTGGTATTACTGCGCACGCTTATAAAATTAGCACCAGTCGCTGCGCCCCCAATTACTGCGCGGGTATCTCCCATAAGGTTTTCATGCTGAATCTGCACCAATCACTACGCACGACTACAAAGTTTTGTAGGTTAGATTCGTTTAGAGTCACTCAGTTAAACAATTAAAAATATCATGATGTAAAGTATAGTTCTGGATTGAACGTTATTAATGTCCGTACGTGTTACAATTTCCAAGCACCCAAATTTTTCAGTCTGTTTTCCTTATTTTCAGTTACCATCAAGTGCGCAGTAGTTGGTGCCTGCGCAATAATATGGTCATTTACCCCTATATGTGAAAAACATTGTCATCGTCACCGATGCTTCAGAGGGAGACGTATACTTATCCACACCTTGAGCGACGCGTCATGTATAATTCAGCCGAGACGAGGGAGAAACAACAGCCTCGAGGCGAGTGGCTTCGCTTTCAATACATGACACCCCTGCACGCGCGCCGTCCAACACTTATTATTTCTATACGGTTAACTTTGGAGGGGGTACGTGGTAGCCGATTTCATTGAAATATTTTCACACTATTGCTCCCGTTGCGGAAGTATGGCACAGACTCGACAGGCATCCTCGGCATCGATCGAGGAATCAGACATTTCAGACACGTCGCGGATGACACGAAGGGGAAAGAGAGAAAGAGAGAAGGGTAGGCGCTTAGCTAGCGTGCGAGCGGGATGGAGGGGCAGGAAAGACTTTTCCCAGCCGTATAAGCGTGTAAAGAGTCGAGGCGAAGATCTCGGCCTCATCCCTCCCTCTCTATCTATCTCGTGATGGCTGCGGAACACGAGTAACTTTGGAATACACTTACTAGGTATATATACGGGGAATTGGCGGAAAAACACCGTGCGGGAATATCTACATACACACACACACACTCATATATATATATATATATATATATATATATATGTACATGCGACGCCACTGCAGGTGGCTGTTATTATAATAGATTCATGCGTGCATGCAGTCCCGGGTAATGTGCTCTGACCGTACACGTGCCGGTGGGGCATTAACTGTTTAAAATTTTACGAGTTACCACTGAAATCTCGGATAATGGGGAATAATCATACGCGAGTAATACGTGCGTTGCCCGGTACAACCGGCCAGCCAGGGGAGCAAATTAAAATGTACGGACGCCGAGTGCAGTGTTGTTTGAGCCTTTCGAACCGAAAAACATTTACACGGTAAAATTAACTTAAACACACACGGAGCGCAATTGAAGCGGATAGGTAATACGTGAAGATATTTCATGCGTAAGTACACCCTGAGCGGGGTTAGTAATTTTGATGGAAAATAAAATTTGGGTCGCCTAACTGAAATACGAGAGGAAATAAGCCGCAACCTGATACACAAGTGGCTTATTGTCATCGTTATTATTGTAACTATTGTAAATGAAAAATTGAAATTCTAATTAAGAAAAAAAAAAAAAAAACCCTGAGCTGAAATTTTTGGACCATTTTGCCGATCGTCAACGATGAGAAATTCTGTACCATTGATCCGAAAAAGAAATTCGAGAATAAAATCTCAGTAGCTCCTTGAAGAAAAAAAAACCGATAAGTAAGTACTGTGTACGTATATACACGTGTGCATAAGCCACTAGTGTAAAGAAGCTCAGACTCGTAACTCAAAGGAAAGGTAAGGAGCTTACGGGGGTGGGCATCATTTTTACAATCAGGAGGACGTGATCGGTAAGACATTTCACGTACGCTGTCATTCTATTTGAAATACATCGAAAAAGCTGTCTCCACACCGTGTTCATTTCGATATCTGACAATTCAATTTTTAGGTTTTGATAATTCATGATATCTTTTTGAAAATTTTTCCACAAAAGTGCGCAAAAATTTCAAGTATATACCAACAGGTGTAAATAAGCTGATGATAATGATGAAATATTTACTTTGTTCATACATCAGATTAGCAAATTGCCAAATTGGTGGGTAGTTCAGTATAGATCATGATTTTGGTCAACTTGGGAGTAACGCAACGTTAATGTTCAGAGACGAGTCGCTCCAGAAGAAAAAGCCCAATTAGTGAAAGAGCTGCGCGAATCGAGGGAGCGATGTGTTTTTCTTGAAAAAGGGGGAAGAAAAAAAGAGTCCCGGCAAAGACACTCTCCACCCCCCCGCCCCTTTCGGCCAGCAGAGAAGAAAGCCCCGGAGCAAAGCGAGGGGGGCATTAATTTTCCTTAGACTCGGGAGGCATTTGTATTAATAAAGGGGGTTAATTAATAAACGGTTGAGCTCGTACGGAGGGACAGCCTTAATGTGTCGCACAAGATGTCCACAGAGAAAGACAGAGGGCCTTCTCTTGGCATTAAATTCATTTTAGCTCGAGAACGTCGGTGTTTAGATGAAAACTCGAATGGCCTGAACATGCGCCATCAACGACAACGTCGACGTCAAAGCAAAAGAGCTAAATATAGAGCTTTAGCATTGCCAGTAAGGGAGCCCTACATACACTCGACGCGCACGTCCCAATCTCTAAAGTTGGCCATCTGCGACTCAAGACCCAAGTGGGATTTTTTTCTTATTACCGGGAGATTACATTAAAGACGAGAAGCACAACTCTATGCTTACCGACTCGTGTAAAACTGCCAGGAGTTAAGTTAGTGGTTCTCTTGGCATGACACGTCATATAAAAGCTCTCATGCGTACTGTCGAGTTGAGATTTTTTTTTGTTGTACGAAACAATTGACGTGCGTTACAGCCATTACCATATATATGTATATATAGCCATAGCGTCGTAGCGAAATCACATGGAATCCGCGTCTTTTTCCTCCCCTGCGACCCCAAACCTCGGCGCGGTGGCGATAATAAGATATCGGTCGAGCGTTTAATTAACGGGAGAAATTCGCGGGAATCGGCCCCAACCGGGCGATATCACCGCAAGTAATTAGCCAGACTCTGCTGCTGATGCCGCCTGGGGAGATGGGGCAGGTGTGCCCGCTACTCCCGGGGCTTATACGCGAGAGCGCGCGCTCGGAAACTTTGCGAGTAAAAACCAGCCTCAACCCTCCTCTGGTGGCAATGAACGCGGTCAACTAACTTTTCACCATGTGTATATACATGTGTGCTTCTCACTCGAGCCTCTGAATTATTATCAATGCGTTGCTGCATTTCTCCTATCACTGCCGGTTCCCTGTATTCTGCTGACTCTCGTGCACCGCGATCCGTACAACTTTTTCGATATTTACGCTCAACTTTAGAATTGGTGAGGACCTCGTTTCATACAGCTAAAAAATAAGTAACAAAAATGTTGTTTGTTTACTTGTTTAATTTAGGTTTGGTATATTTTATCCCATAAAGCTCACAGGTTGGCTTCAAACTTTTCAGTTTTTTCTTTCTTTTCGCTATCGATGAAGCCCTTTCCACGGCGCTCATCAATTTAACGCATGCTGACGTTGAATCCTTTAATTAATTTATAATACACGTGTAATTTCAACGAGCGGTGAAGCTTTGAATAATTTTTCCCCTTCCTTTTGACGTAGCGCTTGAATGCTCTCGATACTTCTTGTTTCGCGTTCAACATGTCCGATACAAAGTCGATCAAATTATTTGAAAGCTAGCTTGTTTTTATTCGACAAAGTTACGGCGAGCCAATTTTGTTTTTCCCGTCAGCTCTGGAAAGTGATGTTCAGTTGAATCCTCTGGGCCGAATTTGAAATCTTTCGAATCAAAACGTATAAACAACAACCCCATAAACCGTAAAATTAAATTTTCTTTTCCAAGCTTTATATGTACGTATACATTATATTGTACTTGAAGTTGAAAAATTAAATTCACAATTCACCCGAAGGTGCATTTATGTACGTATATTTATATATATCCGTTGTAATTACGATAAAGCTGAACGAGTTTTACATTTACAAGATAGTTTGAAGCTTGAAAAGAAACAAAAAAGAATAAATTAAAAAATAAAGTTGAATGGCAAAAGAAAACGTCCGGCCCGCGGTATTATCGTTAAGCTCCGGAATAAATATTCTTTCTCACCTTTTCTGGCTCCCCGCATTAGCATACGAATCAAGATCAGAGAGAGGGGGAGAAACGCAGGGTGTGTGTGTGTGTGTGCGGGGAGAGGAAGCAGTTGGCTCGGTGCGTCCACGCGCCGCGTAACGATACGGCGACAAACAACAATCGCTCGCAATTATGCTAATCTCGCTTGTATCTTTCGTTCTTTTTCGCGGAAAACGAGCGGTAGAGGCGAAGAAAAAAAAAAAAAGACTCGGCAAATGGAGCGAGATGGGGGAAAACTCGTACGAGTAAGACCTGCGAGCTGATTAGGGTAGAACACGGTGATAAAAGGGCGCGAAGGTGAAACGAGATAGCACCGAGAGGGCGCGACCACGCGGATGGATAAGTTTGGCGTTGGTGGGAGGAAAAAATAATGTCAAGAGTGAAGGAGAGTAACGAGTGTAGTCGGAGCGAAAGAAGAAATGGAGAACGGCCGGGGTCTGGCTCTATAACGACCAAGTGCATAGTGAGTGAGGGCGGTGTCAGCGTCCATATCCCAGCGAGACCGACGGAGCGTGCAGCCAAGCCACGGGTAGAAAAAAGATTTAAAAAATCGAACTTGCTGCGTTATGCGAGACTCGAGTGCGAGAGGCCCCATCGCTGTTGCCAATCTCCGTTAAGCCGAGAAATACGGAGAGCAGCCTGGCCCTCGATGTTTCGGACGTCATTGCTCCTCGCGAGTAAAGTCATTTGCATATGAATTCGATCCCCATCAGCGCGGCCGCAAATTTCATCCTGTATCCTCTCGATCCTCGTCTTCATCAAAAACTGACGCTATACTATATTTTCGCGCACCCACTCCCTCAAGCACTAGAAGGGGATGGAAGGGAGGGCAGAGGACTGGCAGTTTGATTTTTAATCTCTTCGGGATCTCGTCGTGATTGGGATGAAAAAAAAAAAAAAAAAAAAAATCATCGGAAAACACAGGTGCAGCATTACATCTTTCAAAATGTTTTCTATATCGCTTTCATCAGAAACAGCGAGTGGAAGTTGAGATTTATTAACGACAGTCACGCGTAAAAACGCGATTTTCCAATACGTGTTCGATACGAGATGTTTTACCTACTAAACATGTGTTACGCAGACACATACACACGTATAACGTTAAGCAATCAAGTATACGAAGCTTGGAGGCGTGTGTAACACGCCAGATCTGTATCAGGGCCGCCGAGTGGCATTTCCGGTCTAATTGACGGCGCGCAGAGAGAGACGTTATCGAGTCAATATCAACGTCACGTACTGCCCCTGACGCACTCAAAGGCGTAGACAACCTATACGACTGTAATTTGTGTTAACCGTGCGGATTTATACGCCGACAACGTAAAAGTGAAATTATTTTTATTTTTCCTCCCTTGCAACCAAGGTTGAAATAAAAGCCAACGTGCTCAGCTATACTGCTTCTGTGACTGCAGAAAGTGGAATTTGATAAGCTCGTTAAAAGTTGTACGGGCACAGCAGCCACTTGTGAAAGAGGCTCTTAACTATACATTGAAGAATATTAAATGAAAGAACATTGCGAATGACAATAGAATGATATCCGGTTCGTGTAACACCTTACACGCTCACCTTTGAATATCAAACTAATAACGAGGATAATTTAATTTGAAATTTCTGACCCGATTTTGTTATACGTATATATATACCTTTACAAGTTAGTTATCTTTATACAAAAGCATCTATTTAACTATTTGGTATATGAACTAACTATAGGGTAACTAGTAACTATGGTACGAGAATGAATCCTACGTGTATGGGACAAAATAATATTTGTCAAATTACGTAGATGTTAAAAGTCAAATACTTTTAACTTACGAGATAAAAAAAGAAAAGAAAAAAAAGAGAAGAAGAAACGTCGGTTGGGAAGAAGGTATTTGTTTGTTTTCGAAATTGATGGGTAATTCTCAAGTCGTTGGTTTGAAAAAGTCAGGTTGGGACGCGAAAGGATACGGTAGGTTGATCCTGGGGGAGAGAAAGAGCCGGACGGAATACAAATTCCTCCACGTGATGACTGATGTGGGCGAGTTTCCACTTCGTTCCTTCCCCCCTCTCCACTTGTCCATCCATCCCCGAGTGATATTCCAGCTCAACGAGGGTCCCTCTCTGCTCTTTCCCGAGTACTTCAACCAAGTACGAGATGCTATTCAAATCATGCAGCGCTGAGCTGTGGGCCAAAATTTATATGCTCGTATGTATAGAGCGCCGCTGTACTCCGGCTGCGAGGAAACTCATTTTCTGGTTAAAAACACCGTTACGGCTGAACTTTTTTAATTCAACAAAACTCCCATGTGTCAAAACCATCTTGACAATCACCTATTTTTTTTCCATTCTTTGCGCCAATGAGAAAAAAAAAAGATACAATGGCTTCTGACACTTTCGTGATTAATCAAAGCAACCAGTCAGACGACTTGCACTGGATTATTCTACACGAGTGTGTGTATAGACGCGTGTAATCTAGGGATCTCAGGAGATGAGAGCAAATCCCGAGGCAAATCCACGACGCATCATACAAGCCACGGGGTTCGTTAAGGGACCATATCCTAAAACGAGTGCAACGTGTCGTTGGTAATCCGGCTCGCAGAGACTGATCCTCTGTCTTCCGTACGATTTGATCAGTGCGGATTCTGTGTGTTACTCAGCTTCGCATATGTTCCGCGAAAATATTGAAATTTGAGATAAAATAGCATTTTATCTACAAAAATGCACGAAACGAATACCTTTCGCCGCTTCAATCCAATTCTTTTTTGCCTTGCGAAACCGTGCCATCAAACTTTTTTTTTTTTTTTTTTTTTTTTTACAAACCCAACGAAATTCAATCCAAAACGGTGCAAATAAAAAAAAAGAGAGAGAGAAATTTTACGGGCTACCCGATAACAGTAGGCAAAAAAAGAACCAGATATGTACCGACATAATTCAATCTGCGTGTACGGGAAGTGCACGCAAACCAATACCGTGGCAAAGCTTGTGTAAAAGGGAGCAAGCATAGTCAGTTCGGCCTTTGTCGTGCCACTGGTGAGAATTTGATTACAAAAATAGTAGCAGCTGTAGCAGCAACAGAAGGGCATACCATGAAAAGCTTCTGGATGTCCGTCGCTATATTTTGCAACGTATTTTCGCAAGCTCCGAAGCATTAGCAAACCCTTTAGCGCCAGAAGCCATTCACCCCACATACCCGACCCGAACGGGTCACCTTTCACTCCCCGGCGATACACTAACGAGGTATCCCTGATGTCGTCGGCCGCAGATAGACCAGACAAAAAAGAGAGGGATAAATAGCGCCAAGGCATCCGTGCTTTCCAGCTGTTTTTAAGCTCCTTTCATCACGGCCCGGCGAAATAACGAAACGTGCGGAGAAAATCCACCAGAGATCGGCAAGCTCCTGATGCTGTTGCCCCGCGCCCCAGGCAATAGGAGCGGGTGAGAGGAAAACGAAGAAAAAGAGTGGGAGGCATTATCCGGGCAGCGTGCGGAGGTACAATAACCGGAAACGCTTACGTGCCCGAAATAACGAAGCGCGTCTTCTCGCTCGTTTCGTCGTCGAGCGCGGCAGGAGTGCCCCGGTCGATCCGCGGCTGAAGCACTATCGCCATCCCACTCACTCTCTGTCTATCGGGGAAAGGGGTCGAGGGAGGAAGCATCGATGCTTTCGTTCGTATTGTGCTGTCTTGTTTGAGTTTGCCACAATAGAGATATCGATAAACATATATATATATATATATATATATATATATATATATATATATATATATATATATATATATACACGCACACAAAAACACACAGGGGGTGGAGGTATATGGATAGATGGACGGAGAGGAGGCTCTCGTGCGCACTGCTGCTGTCCTGGCAATAGCTTTTATTTGCGCGCGCGGATTCACGTTAAATTGCCTCCCCGGGTGCGATGGGGTCGTCAGCTAAATGAGCTGCCGTCGGTCTTGCTGATCGGGTGCTTTTTGTTTGTTTTTTTTTGGAACACAGCTGCGTATCGTAAGCTTTTCGAAAGACGATTTGTCCCAACGTATAGTGTAGAAACGATGGGGATACACGTAGCACCCAGAGAGGACGAACCCTTGCCCCTTCGGACCAACTCACCGAGCTCATCAAGATGGAGCGTAAATTCATTCGGAAAATCGCTTGTTGACGCGCTTCGAGGGGATTTATATTTTTCGAGACGCACGTATTACGTGATACTCGAGCTTTACCCCATGAGTAACGAGGGTACTCTAGGCTTTTTTCGAGATTCAATAACTTCGAGGGCGCTTTTATGCTCGATTTTACATGAACGAACTTCCAAGCTCCATTCGCTTTGGTTCACAATACCTCCATCTCTCTGATAGCCCATACTCGAGCGGCCACTTCGTCTGGATCTCATTTGTCTGATTGAAGAGTCACGACGTTGTCGTTGTGCGTAAAATGGCGTTCTCGCGCTTTTAAAGAGAGTAAATTGTAGGTGATGATTGTGTTTCTTTGTTACTAACAACACCTCAAATTTATCTTGATTCTTTTTTGGAAGAAAAAAAAAAGAAATCCACTTTGTTTTAGCAGCCGAGGAAAGCCCACTCTACTTACCACACCACAAGTACGGTGGGGTACGGACTTTTTGCGAGTAACTTTTTGAGGGGACATAAGAGAATTGCCTACACGCAACCTTTGGCCTAAATGGTAAACTTTGCCCGTGGGAGAGGACGAAAGGGAAGCTCGTTGGGGCTCTTTTTTTCCCCTTTTTCCAACCGAGCCCCAAGAAAGACTACCCCTTCTTATTTCTCGACACGTGCCAATAGATGCGAAACGCGTGGGGTTACGAAAAAGTTTGTCCGGGACAATAAAATTTGCCAGCTGCTGCGAGAAGAGGAGGGTGAGGAGGGGAAACTGGTCATTAAAGCAGAGCTGCTTCGAAATTCGGAGAGCGTATGAAAATATTGTTATTGGCTGGAGAAAAAGTTTCTCCGCGCTGCGTACATTTTACATAATGTGTATTTGCGTGAGGATGGAAGTTGGAAGAAGAAGGGAAATATCGACTCCGCCGCTTTTTTTTTATACATTCGGAATTTGCATAAGTATTTTTTCTAAATGAGTTGGATCGAAGCTTATACGTGGGTGCATAATTTTCGTAAAAACATTTCAATTTCCAACGTAACTTTTTTTATTATGATGACAATGAGAAACGAGATTTCCCTCTAGAATTAGGCACGTAGGACATGATTTTTTTCCTCCTTAACCAATTCAGTGGGCAAAATCAATACTTTGTAGTGCTTGAATTAAAAAAAATTTTACGAAGAATTGTTTTGTGGTAGAAAGTTAAAAAAAAAAAATCATGAATGTCATTAGAAGAAAAGTTAGAAGAAATGTTAAAAGAAATTTTACGTCTAAAATGTGAATAATAATTTAGTGCAAATTCAAAGTGGTATAGTTGGAATGTTTTAAAACTCGTTTTGATACGAAATTCTAATTTATGATTTTCATATTTTCATGAGGTAGAAAACACGTGGGAAAATGAGAAAACGACAAAAAATGGCAAATATTATTTATCAAGAAAAAAATTTCTATTTTCACCTCTATTTATCGGTTTGAAAGGAGGATAACTGACAACTGAAAAAAAAAAAAAAATAATAAAAAAAAATAAAAAACTAGAGGAATCTCAGAGTTTCATCAAAATTCTAATGTCATGCACAATATAACCAACACCACGCAGAGAATGTCGACCGACTTAACAAACATTTTCAATGTACTTGAACACAATGGGCGTACATATTGTATATAGAACCCGAAAAGGTCTGTACCAGCTGTTGTTCCCGTAATAGCATTGAATCGAGCTGTGAGCACAATGCGCCGTCACATGGGAGTAATTGAATTGACCGAAATTAATTTCGTCGACATCCGTACTCTGGCCTCACCCTTCGAAACTTTGCAAGTCGGCAAGGACTCTAGTTAACCAAACCCAAGCTTCCGAGTCTCGTCGGAAGCATCGAACTACGACGACGACGACTCAGGGGACACGACGCCTGTGTCCTCCTTGCTCCCTCAACCCTTTCATTTTCCTCCTCTCGACGCCTGTCTTTCAGCAAACATCTCAGTCGACAGACTACCGCAATATCGCGAGATGAATCGCTTTGCATCTTGAGAGGCTTTTCTCTGCTTGCGGCGCAAGACTCGAAAACCCGTATTCAAAGAGCCAGAGCTAAAGTGCCGCGACAGCGCTCTTAATTTGACGTCCACAAATCTGATGAACTCCGACGTCGGATGTTTTCAATCTTTTTTTTTTAGGGAAAACTGTAAACAAGTAGGTCGGGGTAGGCGAATGGCTTTCAAGTCCCGAACATTGGTATGAGTAAGTAAGTAACGTGGATTCATACACAAAATTTCGTGAGTTGAGGGAAAAAACGCAATATATCTATCATCATCTGAATTTTTTTTTTTCAAATGTATGCCTATTATAAATTTAAAATCGCGCAACCACCTAAACAATTGTAAAAATGCTTTTATGTGCAAATTTAGCGAGTGGATTTTTGAAAGTTAGAATATTTATTGCAAATGATACGGTTGTTAGCTCAGTTAAAGGAATTACGATATCTCGATAGTTGTAGGGCACTCAAAGAATTTACAGTTCATACGTGGTAATACGAATGATAATGGGCTACAATTTTTCTCAAATTTAATATTTCGAGCCGAGGTTGTATAGGCATATACATATACACACATAATATAGCCACAAAAATTGGTACGGAGGGATGAATGCGAGCGAGCGCAGCCAGTAAGCTCGTATAGTACACCCATACCCGCACGACGCGTGTCGAGGAAATTTATCACACCGAGTAATATAATTTCGCAATGACGTCTCGCTACCGTAAATATTCCATGACAATGCTCAAAGTGCACAGCGTGGCATATAGCGTGGCATAGCACACGGCATTGAATTGAATGGAGAGGAGTAGTAGTAGTAGTAGTAGGTAGTAGTATTGCTAGCTGGATGGCTGGTTGGTCGGTCTGTTGGTCACGTGTGTGCGTACATCGACCACCTTTGAGAGTGAAACAATGGAATTTATATTTGCTTGGTATATGTATACATATATACAGGTGTTGGCTTTGCGCGTTGGCTCGCGGGTCGTCGGTCGAATCGAAAAAACAAAAAAGCCTCCGGAGAATGTTGATCTGCAACGTCATCCCCCATCCTTTGCCTTTGTATTGTCTTTTAGCGTCATCCTTTCTCTCTCGGCAGTAGTATTTGGATACTCGTGTGCATGTATCATGCTTTTCCTCTTTTTTGAGCGAGATGGAAAAAAAAAGTGGGATTCGTGTGTAGGTGCGCGAGGATATCGCATCATTTGCCAATGACAAACCGGAGCGCGAATCGATTTGCTCGCCTGTGCCGCTGGATTATCATACAAAAGGATTTTCCATCACTTTAACGCGGCTCGAATGCAAATCCACTCTGCCGCTGTACTATCCTTTCTCCTCCCCCCTTTCCCTGTGCTCCCAATGAACTAGACTCGCTTCTTTTTTTTATTTATTTATTTATTTTTTTTTATCCCTCTCCATCAAGGGCTCTTTCGGCATGTACGTTGAGAAAAAAAAAAAAAAAAAAAAAAAAAGCCTCGAGTGAGCTCAAGTTGGCTCTTCACCGGCTGACTATATCACTGCTGCTACTACTAGCATGATGTAACTTTTATTGGCACACACGGGTACTACCCCGTGCTCAATCCACGCTAGCTCTCTCACGGATGCACAACCATACGCGAGGGGGGGGGCACATGTGATACCGTCACGCGTATCATAAACAGATACTGCGAGACTAGCCGCGTGGAATACCAACGACGCGCGTACTTTCGATAAAATAAACCAGTCGACGTGCTCAAATGTATCGATACCGGAATAAAATTCAACTCGCCTTTTCTCTTCAGTTTTATACATCCATTCGTTTGTTTGGTTCACCAACATCGTGAATATTTTGACGAGTGAATAGGTACACACGGTACCGTCTTCATTTATCTCTTTGGATTTTGAAAAAAAAAAGAACACATCAACTAAAAAAGTTACACAAATTTTTATTGCAGGTTCGTGGCAATTTTTTTGATAGCCAAAAAGGCCATTTGATGTTATGGATACTTAGTTATTTATGAATTAAGGTTATCAATAATTGGAACGTTGCGGGCATCAGGTGTTCATTTAATTCGATTTAATGTACATGTGTGTTTATGAACTACATTTTCTATATCCTTCTGTTCTCAGAACTTTTAAGGACAATGCAAGTTCTCCTTTACGTGGTTTCTGTGCATTAACGCAGCCGATCGATGCTCCATACTGCGAATTGTTCATTGGTATCGGCCTGATAACAATTTCTATGTGACTAAAACGGGTCGTTTGCTCACTCACGATGCTGATTTGCGGGGCACAAATACTTTCAGTTAAAATTTGATTACGAGTAAAATTACAATAGGCCTCCGTGAGTGTGTGTGTGTGTGTGTGTGTGCGTGTGACATAAAATAACTACCAACTCGACTACCAATATACCCATACCAGCGACTTATCAACTAAAAGTTGGCAATCAGTGTAAATCACGTCCTTAAATTGAGTGTGTATAATATAAATAATACAGGTATCGCCTCGTCATCGGATTAACATTATAGAAACGCAGAGAAAAGTATATATACCTCTGGCAGTCGATATAACGGGTATAATGTCGCATAGTGACAGAGAGATGCAAAACAGCTGTTGCTCCTGTAAACGGAAATAACGTCTGGATTGCGGGAGACACACGTTGGAAGTACGTGTACTTGGACGTGAAAATGGCTGTTTGTACGGAGAGAAGAGGATAAAGATAGAGGAGAAGGAGGCGGTAAACCGGCGCGCTCGAATCTATCAATTTCGTTACGGGATGGCGTTCGGGCCAACCCAGCCCAGCCACGCCAAACCAGAGACAGGAGATCGGGGCTGAAATTGAACTGCTGTATATATGTGTACAGCCCAGCTGCAGCTCCGCTAATCCGCTGATACGGATGGTAAATACGCGGGCGCGCGAGAGGAGCTAACAATGTATAGCCACCCTTCGTATAACTTTGACGAGGAAGGGAGCGAGCGAGCGAGTGTTTAATGTACCGCAGATCCATTATGTATAGAAGTAGTTGTAGTATATACACCAGTCGATAATATAACTGACTCTCCATCCGCGTATCGAGTCAGCTTCAGGTGTTTACCTTTCGAATTGAAATCCCCGGGCCACAGCCATTTTGCTGACTCTCTCTCTCTTTTTTTTTCTATATTTCTATTTTCCTGCATAAACAACGCCACTGCTGCGATTCGGAGGACGAAATCCCTACGGAGCGCGTTTGCGACAAACATTTTTTACCTTCAGTTAATATACGCGTATACGAATTAAGTACTTCAAATCAACACACTTGGCCAAACACTGCATGGCCAACATTTCCCAGCTAAACGTACATGTGTATACGAGTATGGGGTGATGCAAGTAGAACGAGTCCGAGAAGCGTCAGACGCGCCGTACTATAGCCTGAAAATTAAACTGACAAGCGCACGTGTTCGGCCAAAGAGATCACATGTGCCGGGAGGGGGGAAGAGAGAGAAATAGAATATCCTATACATGAGTACAGCAGATAAGTACGTTATAGTGATGGACGGGTAGCCGATTGAAGACATAAATAATATGTGTGACGCTGTTTTAGAATTTAGTGTATAAATTTTTTGGATGGCGAAAGGAATCCGTGTGTGTTTTTTTGGGCCACAAGAACTAAATTCATAGCTATACAAGACTCGTTTGCTGCAGAGTACGTAGATACGGTAAATTTTGCGTTTTCTATTGCGAGACCAATAGAACATTTGAAAAATGTTTCCAAATATTTTTATGCAAACACTAGTTTTTTTTTTTTTTTTTTGGCAAACCATAAAAAATGACGACAGGCCTCTCTATGCTTTGTATGGTTTTTGTGATTTTTTTATTCATGGACCTGCGGTAACTTGATTGAAAAAAAAAAAAAAAAAAAAAAAAGAGCGAAACTACTGCATGTTATGTAGCTATAGAATCAACTGACAATACAACATTCATGTAAATTTTCACAACAAAAAGCACCGCGATGGAGCATCGTTTATCGTCTAATTGAAATCTAATCAAAATTCACATATATCGTAACGATAGGTGCAGCGATAGCCTGATCTATTCAATGGCTACATAAAATGCGTGAGCTCATGTGTATCGTCGTACCGTTAAATAAAAAAAAAAAGATTGTCTCTTTTTTCGATGATAATTCATCTATAAAATCTACATTAGTCCCGTTAAATTTCAAATGAGCTCAATAGGCAGTCCTCGACATGCACAACACTATGGAGTACGTAAGCATACATCAAACAGCAATAAGTACCCGTGAGAGGCCCGGTAAATGCTGCTCGTAAGCACACAAACACTCTCTCTTCCTCTCTCTGCGACAACATCAAACAACAATCTCTGTTTGCTCCTTCTCTTTTTTCCCTCTCCTCCTTCGTAATCTCTTTAACGTCATCAGTAGTATAGCTCTGTCGAGTGTTTATTTGAGCACCGGCTGCTTACGTTGCTTGTTTGCGCGCTCCTGCCTTGCCGTATATAAGACGTCGGGACGTTGGCAGCAGCAGCAGCGAAATATTGACGCCCGGCTGCTCGATCCCACCGAAGCTGCCATGAATATTTATGCGCGTGCCGCTCCCACCTGCAGAGAATCAATATCAGCGTGCACACAAGCCCGAGCTCCAGCCACCAGCCACTCATTCTATATACTATGTGCACTTGTTGTCGCGTGCGTTATACTCTGATTTCCATAGCTTTCAGAGTTCCGATGTATCGAAATGTCAAAGTAATGTGCACGTAAACCTCATCTCTTTAACATTAACTCCGACGTGAATGACGTCTCAAAGTCACACGGTTTTGCGAGATATCGCGTAATATTGCCAAGACAAAACCCCTGCTTGAATAGCTCCCGAAAAAGGATAGTCTGTGAGATTTGCGAATGGCCCGGACACACGATGGCTCTCGATTTCGCCACTGATGAAGCTGTCTTTCGAGTGTACATAAACCCATGCTTTGCGTATATACTACGCAGAAAAAAAGCACGAGGATGATGTTCCGGCTTTGCATTTCATAACACGACCCTCTCTCGACCAGCTCGGCAGCTTTTACATACATGTATATAGTGTACATGCATGGCTACAATATGTACACTTGTCAAGCAACCACTGGCTGTATATTCTGTTGATCCATGCATGGATCGCTGATTATGGCTGATTTTTGCAGTTATTTACTTTTACGCGACTGATTTGCTTAGCAAAAAAAAGATATAGTTATATGGAGGGGGGGGGGTGTTCAACGGGGACCATAATAAGAAGTATACCTCGAATTTCAAAAAATTAAACATATCATGTTTACGCTTATTGACAACAGCAAGATCGGGGCATTTGGGAAGAGGTGACGTGGCGTTAGTTTCAAGTTGGTAAACAAATAGTTCAATTACTCAAAAGCTCAAGCCACAACAACGTTAAATAATTCATGTTTGCAATGAAAATTATATTTTTGATCGTCCAATCGGTCCGGCCACCTACATTCGTAAAAAAAGGGAATGGAAACGATATTGTGGAGCCTTAGAGGTACGTACACATAGTATTTTTGTATTCATTTACTTGATTTTTTTTTCCGAAATAGGGTAGTAAATATACACGTTCAGCTCTGCGGGATAAAACAATAGCATACGAGGGAAACGTCATGCGTGGACTTTTATTGTACTCATTGTTTACGTGAAAAATACTTACTGACATTCAATATCCGAGATGATTGTATCTACTCCCAACGGTTTTAAATAAACTCATCTCTGCTCACAATTTTTTTTTTTTTAATTTTTTTTTTATCTTAGTAATATTTTTTAAACTCTCAAAGCTTCATCAGAGTTTGCTTTTTATGAAAACTATTTCTATTTACGTCACATATGATGCATGACGTTATTTTTTACTTGTTTTTTAAATTAGAAAATAGAAGTAGTAGAGTTGATAGAAAAAACAAAAATCACGAGCCGTCAATTGGTAATAACCAAATACCACATGGAAAATAGAGGTACGAGTTCCCGAATTTGTGTATTGTTATACAATAAGCGTGTTGAGAAGCTATATCATGGCGTACCTCATCGTGCTCTAGATTTGAAAAAAAAAAAAAAAAAAAACACAAAAAAAAAAAATAATAATAACAACAAAAACAGAATATACGCGGTCCATACGGTACTAAGCTGAATAAAAGGCTTGAGTTACGAGTAAAGCAGCTCGAGAGCGCGCACAATAACACGACTGCGAACAAATTTTTCAGGTGTTGAAAGGTTTTACCAAAAGCTAACGCTATTGTTTTATTTGCCAGTCCCAATCCCACCACTTGATTCTACAAAGTCAAAACAGGGGCCGATAAAACGGAAAACAAGAATAAAAAAAAAACAATGGGCGCTTTAAAAGTTTAGCGGCGACAGGCCGAATTGAAGAAAAAAAAATTATTTTGTTCGTGGTCACGCAGAACTTAAATAGGCACCTTTGGCAAACTGAGCCCGATGCGTGTGCGCACACGTGTTTTCTCTAGTAGCGAAAAAGCAGCTAACATGAGTACAAAATAAGCTAAAAATGAAAAAGTGAACAAAAATATACATGCAGGGGGAAGAGAAGGAGGTGGAAATAAAAGCACACGCTGTACCGTATACGTGTTGCGACTATGCACATAAAGCCTTGCGAGAACTCTCGGCGATTTTTTTTTTTTTTTTCGTTCTATCATATTCTTCCCCTTTTTCCATTACGCTGCACTTGATGCAATATCTCGTACGACTTTCTACTCATTTCAGGAGCTCGCTTTTTCTCGATTTTCGTACATTTTTCTATTTTATAGTTATATGTATACTCGCGTGGAAATGTAAATTCAAAAGTTTCGCGCCACCGTCGAGCTTTCAAAATAACGAATCGACTGTTTGATGCATTTTCAACATTTTCAGTTTTAACTTTATAGAAGCAATAACTTTCCGCCTGGAAAAACTGTCGCTACTATAATTAAAATTTTGAAATACGCCTTGCCCTGTATGTTTAGTCGTAAACAACTAAAAACGTACGGGCCACCACGTGAGTGGCGGAGAAGCAAGCCTCGCAGCACGGATGCGTATCGCAACACGTCGAGCACCCGGCAAAGGATTCGTTTTCATGATCGTTTTTGTTCGTGTTTGGTCGGCATTGTCTAATATAGTTGTCTTATTCTACCGCGCTAATTGGTGGACGTCATCCGAGAGACTTAAGGTAAATCGAAGGGAGAGGGGTGGAGCCGCCGACGGCCGAGATGCGAAAATGAAGAAGATGCGGCGGGGGCGCGGTCATTCCGAAGTTACAGTTCGTACTGAGCGGTCTACAGTTTTTACTGCGATCTCGAATACTAGCTGGTTTTATCGGATTTCCTTGTCTCATCGTGCGGAGGGAGTTTCCTACATCGTTTGCATACCGGGTACACGTGTTTAACCTCACGCGTTATATCCTTTTTTCTTCTTGCTATTAGTGTTCGTTGTCTCAAATCGACGTGCTGCGAGCAAACACGGCGAAAATCCGCGTCAGCGGAACCGTGTAACGGTGATCGAGAGCGAGAACAGTGCGGACGCGCACTTCACACATACTTCACACATACTTCACACATACGCATATCCACACACTTTTGTTTCCACCAGGAAGTTGTTTATACCTCTATTCATATTTTTCACTTTTGTATCGGTTGGTCGTTCTTCCAGGGGGTTTTCTCTTCGGAGTTTCCTCCTTTGAGTCACAAATATATCTTCGTTGTGGCTCATACATAGCGTCTCCTTTTATTTAACCCAACGCCATCCTTTCCTCCGTTATAGTTTAAATTCAGTGAGTTGTTCAAATTAGTGTTAAAGGTCGAGTGAATTTAATCATTTTGTTTTGAAGTCCACGCGAAAATTAGCATATTTTTTAGTGTTCCGATAGTTGTTTGTAAATTCGTGTATCAGTTCTAGTTAAAGTGAATTTAATCTCTTAACGTACTTCTAATTTTACCTATATTTGTACCGCGGTTTCCCTATTTATTAAAATTAAGAAATCAGTCGGCGACGTCGCATAGACGCAGCCGATAGGGCGGCAGAGGACTATACTCTGCTAAACATTTTGGTGCCTCCTGTGAGGTGTGAACACTTCCTCGTATTTCGGCGTTTCTCGTGATCGCGAATTCTCGTGTTGTCTCGCATCTTTCGGTTTCTTGGAGAGACACAGCATCTACGAGGACAAGGATTGAGAGGTCATCGAGGCCGTTGCCATCGAAGCCAGGCGGGGAGGGATCTCATCGTCAGCCGCCACGTGCACCATCGAAAAAAGCTAAGTGCCCCACGCTTTACCAAGCGCTTATATTATCTAAGATTCACGAAAATTGTTTTTCTTTTGTAATTTCTCTTTGACTGCACTCTATCTTAACTCACACGCATTCGTTTCCTCTTTCTTTAGCTACTTCTACTTAGTCATAAGTATCAGTTTGAGATTGGCGTTTAGTTGTATACAGTGATTTATTTCTCTAGAATATTATTATAAAGTGCGCGAAAATCGAAGTGAAAACCATACAGCGATAGTGCGGGAAATTCGTTACGTCGTTTTTCCGGCGAGCGAGAGTGAGTGCGTGTAATTCGAGTTCTTGGTAATCGCGCCAAACACAGCCAGTAGGAGAGTTGGCGCGTGTTAGTGACGATCACGCGTCCAACGAGTGCAAGCTAGAACGAGAAGTACCAAAATCGGGGGGAGAGAGAACACGCTCGGGCCAGCTAACGTAACGGTCGCGTTCTCGTAGCTTTTGTTTCCACGCGTGGCTTCGCTAATACTTTCGAATCACTTGACTTAATATAGTAGTTACATCTCTTCGTATAATTTACTTAATTAGTCGGTCTTGTCATTTTTATTATCAAACTGAAGGGTCTTGAATTTAATTTAAATAATACCGGAACTGTTGAATCAGATTTTTGTTTGTCTCTCGTTTTAGTAAATTAACCTCAACGACATCGGAGGGGAGTTTTATTACATTATAATTTTTTTTTGTTTTTCTCGTTTGTTCTAAATAAGTTTCTATTGTTTCTTTCATTATTTGTAGGAGTTCGGTTTTCTATTTTTTGAAATCGTCGGTCAAGTAAGATGTCGCAAGCTAAAACAGTTGCTGTAAAACGGGCCGCGTTGAAGGGGCAGCTAACATCGCTCCATAACATCCTGGAACAGGGGACGGTTGACAAACCGAACGCGGTGTTGAGACTTGAGCGTTTGAAGGCGAGTTTTTTTGCGTATGAGGAGTTGCACGAAGAGCTCGCGATGACGGAGCCAGA
This sequence comes from Copidosoma floridanum, assembly GCF_036245765.1. Classification (NCBI taxonomy): domain Eukaryota; kingdom Metazoa; phylum Arthropoda; class Insecta; order Hymenoptera; family Encyrtidae; genus Copidosoma; species Copidosoma floridanum. The sequence continues at coordinate 2,907,828 of NW_028321886.1, read as the reverse complement.
TGAAGAAGCGGCGACGGTGCTCGAAGAGATCCGGGATCGATATTACGAACTCGCAACTCGCGTCGCATCTATGCCAGGCGGGTCTTTAACCGATCCGACGAACAGCACCCAACCGATAGGTTCGTCAACGTTCGTCGAGAAGCAAAAATTATTAAAATTACCGATCGCGGAACTCCCTAAATTTAGCGGTCAGTACGACAAATGGATGCCATTTAAAAACGCGTTCGCGACGATGGTACATGCGCGCACGGATATTGACGATTTGGTGAAGTTCTTTTATTTGCAAAACGCGTTACAGGGAGAGGCGTTGAATAAAATTTCAATTTTTAATGCGAGCGCAGCGAACTATCAGAGTGCGTGGAAAATCCTGATCGAAGCGTACGATCGAAAGCGAATTCTCGTCGCGAAACATCTTGATGCTTTGATCGACATCAAGGCACTAGGTACGCCAAGTGCACAGGGTCTGTCAAAGCTCGTTGATGACACGCGTCAACATCTGAACGTTTTAGACTCCTTAGGCGTGAAATTAGACGACATTCTTATCGTGCGGTTATTAGAGCGAGCTTTGCCGATTAGTATTCGGCAAAAATGGGAGGAATCGTTAGATCTCGACGCACTTCCGAAACTCGACGAATTTTACAAATTCGTTAATGCGACGACATTCCGGCTTTCCACGATGGAGGGTGAAATCTTGCGCGTAACGGGAGACAGGGGAAACAAGCGACAAGCGGAACAAGCATCGGAAACGTTTAAAAAGGCGAAACAAAATTCGTCCGCGCGTGCAATGGCCACTACCGCCACCGGATTGAAATGCGTGCGTTGCGGAGAAGCTCACCGCGTGTATTCATGCTCAGAGTACAGTGGGTTGGGAGTAGAAGATCGCTGGAAATTCGTGCTATCTAAAGGGTTGTGTAAAAATTGTTTGAACAAGCACACCGGCACTTGTAAGTCAGGGACATGTAGGAAATGCGGCGAGCAGCATCATACTTCTTTACATCGCGAATCGAAGCCCGAGAAGTCTATCTGACTAGGAACAAGCGTATTAGGGACGATTACTCGAGCGCCGCAGTCACAGCTGATGATGAGCGCAGTTATTCGGGTTAGAAATGCACAAGGCAATTTCGTTGAAGCTCGCGCGCTTTTAGACACATGCGCTACGGCGCATTTCGTCACAGAAAGGTTTGCGCGTGACTTACGATTGCCATTACGAGCGTGTACAATTCCCGTAGGTGCAATAAATACATTAAATACACAGACAAAACACAGCGTGAAAATATATTTTAGATCGCGGACAAAGGATTTTTCAAAAAAACTAACGTTTCTCACAATCCCTAAAATTGCAGATTTCATACCAGACGAACCCTTTCCGCGTGCGTCAATCAATATTCCGTCGAATTTAAAATTAGCTGACCCACAATTTCACATTCCGCGCGAAATAGACATGTTGATTGGATCCGGGGCCACTTTATCACTTTTATCAGTCGGTCAAATTAATCTTTCACGCGAAGGGAGTGACTTAATTTTGCAAAAAACTCAGTTGGGCTGGACGATCGCAGGCGGGTTGCGCGAGATGAGGGAGAAACAGGTAGCGTCATGCCATTTAACGATTCTGACGGAACAACTTGCAAGGTTTTGGACGATAGAGGAAATGAAACCCGAGGCTTCAATCGCGACGAAAGACTCGTTTTGCGAGCGTCATTACACTGAACACACGACACGCGATGAAACGGGACGATACATAGTGCGACTTCCCTTCAGCGAAGAGTCACCTCAATTAGGAAAATCTCGTGCACAGGCCCTTCGGCGTTTTCATGCGATGCAACGAAAGTTACAGGCGGATCCGGAACTCAGCCGCGAATACTCGAAGGTACTTCAAGAATATATAACGCTCGGTCACATGACGCTGGTTCAAAACGAAAACGCGGACGGATATTACTTACCACATCATGCAGTCGTTAAGGCATCGAGTAACACAACAAAGGTACGCGTGGTGTTCGACGCGTCCGCGAAAACGGATCGAGGTATATCGTTAAACGACAAGCTGCTCGTGGGACCGACTATTCAACCTAAATTGTTTACGCATCTATTGCGCTTTCGTTCTCACGCGTTTGTTTTGACAGCGGATATTGAAAAAATGTATAGGCAGGTACTCGTGCACCCCAACGATAGGCGTTATCAGCGAGTCTTTTGGTTTCACGGTAAAAATACTGCGGTATACGAATTAAATACCGTGACGTTCGGAGTCGCCTCGGCCCCTTATCTTGCGATACGTACACTGCACCGATTAGCTGACGATGAAAGCGATGATTTTCCACGTGCATCGAAAATTTTAAAACGCGATTTATACGTCGATGACTTGTTAACGGGCGCAGATTCGGTCGAGGAACTCATGAAAATTCGCGATGAGATGATTGGTCTTCTTAAACGCGGCGGTTTCAACATCCGGCAGTGGGCTTCTAACGATCAACACGCGTTCGAGGGCTTGGGAAAAAGAGTGTTCGATTTAGATTGCGCATTTAAAAAAGAAACCGTTTCAAAAACACTCGGAGTAACGTGGGATTCGCAGTCAGACACATTTAATTATACGGTCAAGGGCATAGAACTTCCAAAGAGGATTACAAAGCGACATATTCTTTCTGAAATCGCGAAAATTTTCGATCCGTTGGGTTTATTGGCGCCTATCGTATTGTATGCAAAGAGTATGATTCAAGATTGTTGGAAAGAGGCGTGCGATTGGGACGAGTCGGTATCGCAAGAGCTTTATTCACGTTGGGTAGAATTTGCACGTCAGCTTGATCTTGTACGTAACTTTGCGGTAAATCGCAATTTTTTGATCGATAAACCAACGAGAATTGAGGTGCATGGCTTTTGCGATGCCAGTCAGTCCGGTTACGGAGCGTGTATTTATTTGCGTTCGTTTGATCGGCAAGGAAAGTGCGTCGTTCGTCTTGCATGTGCGAAATCCCGGGTAGCTCCACTCAAGCTAAAAACGATTCCCCAACTCGAATTATGCGGCGCACAGCTTCTTACGCGTTTATATAAGGAAATGTGTCCAGCGCTCGATTTCAAAATCGATCGAGTAGCTTTTTGGTCGGATTCGACAATAGTTCTACATTGGTTAAAAAAGTCACCAGCGACTCTTAAAGTTTTTGAAGCTAATCGAGTAAGCGAAATTCAAGCGCTGGACGTAATTCACGAGTGGATGCATGTGCGAACGAAGGACAACCCAGCGGATGCGCTCTCTCGAGGTCAACTACCGGTTGACTTCGTGAGAAACCCAGTTTGGCTCAATGGCCCCGAGTGGCTCAAGAAATCCGAGATCGAGTGGCCGAAAATTGCTCTTACGGTGCCGAGCAAATTACCGGGTCTGAAAGGAAAGGCTTGCTTCGTAATAAATTCTGGGAAGGAAATATTTTCGCGTTTTTCGTCGTATGGAAGATTAATTAACGTAATTGCCTATTGTTTGCGAATGCGGAGTTCGAATCGGCACAAGGGAAAAACGATCAGCGTGGAGGAAAAAGGGGAAGCGGAGCGTGCAATCCACCGTTTGATTCAGCAAGAGCAGTTTTCGGACGAAATCGCGCGTTTATCGGATTCGAAAGGGACAAAACGTTCGAGACTATCAGAGTTCGATCCCTTCATCGATGAGCACGGTGTCTTACGGGTAGGCGGCAGGCTCAAAAATGCGAAAATTTCGTTCGATCAAAAACATCAAGTCTTATTACCATCGCATCATCACGTTACCGATCTGATCATTCGCGACGCGCATCACCGAACATTGCATGCCGGAAATCAAACGACATTGAACACGATCAGACAACGGTTTTGGTTGTTCAACGGAAAGCATCAGGTTAGAAAAATTATTAGAAAATGCGTCGTATGCGTGCGAAATCGTTTCAATCCTATTCACAGCAAAATGGGAAATTTACCGTCAGCTCGTGTTACCGAAGCAGCCGCATTTGCGCAGGTGGGCATCGATTTTTTCGGACCATTATTCATGAAGGAGAAGAAATTTCGTAATCGCGTCAAGGTAAAGATTTACGGGTGTGTATTTGTATGTATGGCGTCTAAAGCGGTCCATATTGAACTAGTGAGCGATTTAACAACTGAGGGTTTTCTAGGAGCCTTTAAACGTTTTTGCGGCCGACGAGGCATCCCCAGTCATGTATATTCAGATAACGGTACGAACTTCGTCGGAGCAAAAAATCAATTACAAGAAATGTATACTTTATTTAACTCCGACCAATTTCGTAACGAAGTCAATCATTTTGCGACTCAACAAAATATCGATTGGCATTTCAATCCGCCTCTTTCGCCACATTTCGGCGGGTTGTGGGAAGCTGCGGTTAAATCGTTTAAGCATCATCTCAAACGGGTAGTTGGCGAGCAACTTTTAACTTTCGAAGTCCTCAATACTCTGGTAATAGAAATCGAAGCTATTTTGAACTCGAGACCTTTATATATTCTTTCAAACGATCCTAATGACATAACGGCCCTCACGCCGGCACATCTTTTGATTGGAAGACCGATGAATTTTCTGCCAGAGGCTGATCTCTCTTGTGTTCCAGGTAATCGACTTTCGGTGTGGCGCTTCATCACAAAGGCAAGGCAAGATTTTTGGAAGCGGTGGAACTTGGAGTATCTCCACGAATTGCAAAAACGACAGAAGTGGCACGACTCTAACCACGAAATCAGGGTAAACTCAATCGTCCTCCTCATTGAGAAAAATCAACCATGCATGCGGTGGCAATTGGGGGTCGTCGCTGAGGTCTACCCTGGCTCCGATGGCATCATACGCGTCGTCTCCGTAAGAACATCGCATGGGACATTCAAGCGAAATATCACTCATCTGTGTCCACTACCGATATCAACTACTGAAGAAGTCTAAACTTCATATCGATATCTTACGATTTGTATATTTGTAAATATCAATTACTCGAATGTAAACACGTATACCACCACACACACACACTTACAACTAACGACATATCATCGAGACATACGGTTCACGGATTCGAAGTTAATTTTGCTCGCTTCCCTCGCAACGGGGGGAGCATGTTTAGTCGTAAACAACTAAAAACGTACGGGCCACCACGTGAGTGGCGGAGAAGCAAGCCTCGCAGCACGGATGCGTATCGCAACACGTCGAGCACCCGGCAAAGGATTCGTTTTCATGATCGTTTTTGTTCGTGTTTGGTCGGCATTGTCTAATATAGTTGTCTTATTCTACCGCGCTAATTGGTGGACGTCATCCGAGAGACTTAAGGTAAATCGAAGGGAGAGGGGTGGAGCCGCCGACGGCCGAGATGCGAAAATGAAGAAGATGCGGCGGGGGCGCGGTCATTCCGAAGTTACAGTTCGTACTGAGCGGTCTACAGTTTTTACTGCGATCTCGAATACTAGCTGGTTTTATCGGATTTCCTTGTCTCATCGTGCGGAGGGAGTTTCCTACATCGTTTGCATACCGGGTACACGTGTTTAACCTCACGCGTTATATCCTTTTTTCTTCTTGCTATTAGTGTTCGTTGTCTCAAATCGACGTGCTGCGAGCAAACACGGCGAAAATCCGCGTCAGCGGAACCGTGTAACGGTGATCGAGAGCGAGAACAGTGCGGACGCGCACTTCACACATACTTCACACATACTTCACACATACGCATATCCACACACTTTTGTTTCCACCAGGAAGTTGTTTATACCTCTATTCATATTTTTCACTTTTGTATCGGTTGGTCGTTCTTCCAGGGGGTTTTCTCTTCGGAGTTTCCTCCTTTGAGTCACAAATATATCTTCGTTGTGGCTCATACATAGCGTCTCCTTTTATTTAACCCAACGCCATCCTTTCCTCCGTTATAGTTTAAATTCAGTGAGTTGTTCAAATTAGTGTTAAAGGTCGAGTGAATTTAATCATTTTGTTTTGAAGTCCACGCGAAAATTAGCATATTTTTTAGTGTTCCGATAGTTGTTTGTAAATTCGTGTATCAGTTCTAGTTAAAGTGAATTTAATCTCTTAACGTACTTCTAATTTTACCTATATTTGTACCGCGGTTTCCCTATTTATTAAAATTAAGAAATCAGTCGGCGACGTCGCATAGACGCAGCCGATAGGGCGGCAGAGGACTATACTCTGCTAAACACTGTATGTAAAACTGAAAAAAAAGTATTCAAGAGAATTTTTTTTTTTACATCGGCGTACTCCTCGAGGGAAACGAAACTATATGGCACGCAAATATAACGAACTTGCGAATGTTCGAGGTTGGAGGTCCTTTGTATGTTTTTTTTTTCTCTTCTTTTATATAATGAAAGTCACAGTTAAAAAATTAAATACCCAGCACGTTTTTTTTATTTTCTCCTCTTTTACATAATTAAAATCACAGTTGAAAAATTCAATATCCAACACGTAATTTTTGCACGCCAAGCCGCGTCGGCTGTTTCCACAAGTAAGCGCAGCGGAGACACGAAAGCTCTCGCCTGGAATTCAAGTCACGCGCGACACAAGTGCAATTTTCATCGTATTATTAAGACGGGGGAAGTAAAAAAAAAACAAACAAAAAAACAAAAAACTGGAAATACGACAACAGACATTATTTTATCCTAAAACTACCGTTAATCTTCAAAAATAGGAGTCAAACGTGAACATTTGTGTTTCAGAGCAAAAATCGTCTTTGAAACGATGAATAAATGACATGAAAGAATGGGTTGTTAAAAATTTCAACTTATCTCGATGACAAGCTTCCGGCTAACGAGATTGAAAAAGAAATACTCTTTTTATGATCGTTCTTGTTGGTAGATCGATTGTTTTTCGCATATTTCGCCAAGATAAAATGTACGCTCACCTCTACTGAAATTAACGTCCACAAAGCGTACAGCGCCAATCGTGAACTGATGAAAAATGAAATAAAGGCGCAATGGAATGCAAACATGAGAGGAAGAAAAAGAGAAAAAAAATCCCACGTCCAAGGGCTACTAAGCCGACAGGCGTCGAAGGCGCAATAACAAAACACAAAGCCTACGAAAAAGGGGATCTTAAAAGCAAAGCCAGAATAATATTTGTCCACACCTGTTTGACTGCTCGATTAACACCTCGCGATCAGAGATTCAGAAGAGAAAAAAAAAAAAAAAAAGAATCAGTCCGTGCTCGCTTATAAACCTTCTCACGTTCATCCGACTACGTTGACAATCTGATTTGCAGCGCATCACGATAACAGAGAAAAAGAGAGCATCGAGAGCGAGTATATTGTATTGTTATAATAATGATAAAAACACCAGCAACAACATAGGGTGCAAGAAAGGGGATGCATTTGTATACAGAGAGAAGTGCGCACCACTAAAGCCACGGGACGAAATAGAACAGTGTATATATAGGGTAAAGGCATTTGATAAGCTGCAGGAAGCAGGGCCCATGCGGCATGTAATAAGGTACAAGCATTCGAGAATAATGAGATTCGTAATACGGCTGTGTTAAAACAACGAAGCGCCCTCGGATAACATGCCAGCCGCAGTCGGGAGTTTATGTATACATCAAGAAACGGCAAACGGCAAACACATAACGCGAGCTTGCACGAGCATAAAACGTATAAACGTACGTATATATTGCATATCCATCTTCCGGCTTCGGCTCGCGGATGATTCAATCAGTGCACCGTCAACAGCAGCAGGCAAGTTGTTATTGCTATCCGTGTGTATGTGCGTACATATATTAAAACACCAATACCACCGATTCGATCGCGTATACTACTTATCTTCTGATATGAATGTATTATTTGATCTCAGACTTACAAGTAATTTTAAGCAAAAAGTTCGTAATAAACTGGTCCAATTAGAGGTTAATCAGTGGCGGAATAGAGTTGAATATGATGTTAACTTGACTCTTAATCCATTACCGCATGATAATACACTAAGTAGCCTCTTATGTAATTAAATATAAGTTATAATACTAGACAGTATACCATGTAACTCTAGCTGTTAAATTGCGTTACTTATCAAGTGATTTATTATATGAAAATTACATTATTCTTGTTAATACTTTTGTATATATTTTATAAATTGTTAATCAAATTGTATTTGCATATTCAGGGCTATATGGGGCATGACCCCAAAGCCTTAATAAACTTATTCTATCTATCTATCTATCTTCCTTATGCATTTCAGTGCTCGACTATACTTGCAAACGATGTTACCTTGCCTTTCGCCGGCACGCCGCAAATATTCACCTGTTCTCATGGGAAGAGAAAAATGACCAATAACGGCAAAGCATCAGCAGCAGTGCTTTTTTCGCCCCAGGTACACACGGCCTTGGCCTGTCCTGATAAATAAATCGTTCACCACTATACTGGCTTCTGCCGCTGACGTTTCGCTGTTGCTGCGTCACCACCTCCCCCTTTACGTACACCATAAATCCGGGATCACGAAAAGTAAGTATCCGTCATCGAAGCGACAGTTCAATTTGCCGAGTCCGCCCAAGCGCCTTCTTGGGATCAAGATTTTCGGTTCGCCCGTGCAATTGTGTATATAGGTGTTACGCGCACACACAGAGCTACTTCTCATGCCCGTTGTCGAGAAATCACACTCTGACTTTGACGCTGCATATGTAATTACATGGCGCCTCTACAATCCGAGAATCAACTGCCGTCGTTTCTCGCAAGCTTCGCGCGATTTGTACGCTTATACCTGCACCTCCCACGCGAGTGATGGAAATTAAAATTTCTCCTCCTCCTCCTCTTCCCTCACAACGACTTTTAAATTATATACGTATACGTATATGCAACATGAATAACATTGCATGACCTATCGCGAACGCATTATATGTATCTGTCTACCCTGAACACGCGAGATACGATATTATCAATAATCGCATGCGTGTCTTTGACTCGCTTGTCATGTCGCATGCAATATAATTATGTGACCAAAAATTATTAGCAACGGCAAGAAACGTACGACCGCTCCCATCCCCTCCCGACAAAGCGTTACCATTAAATTTTTATACGTCCCCGACACCTTCGCGATATCTCGAGGTCTATATAACAACTTCATACGACGCAACACGCGTTCAGTACAAATAGGGTACATATTTATATATTTTATACATACATGTGCTTGAAGCGCACGCACCCTTTTCGCGGTTGCGGAGCGCTTTTTTACACCCCCACACCCATCGGCCGTATACGCGCACAGCGGGTGGGATTAAAAACGCAAATTTCGAAGAAATATGTCACGTCGGAGGATAGGGGCGGGACACCCGAGTACAATGGGCGGCTGGTTATTGCGCACCTGCAGCAGCAGCATCAACTAGGGCCACGTACCCGTGTATACTATGTGTGTATTTTCGTAACACGACAGGAAACAGCAATCACAACAAGACCGACGTCAACGGTTACTTATCGGTGACGTTTCATTTGTCAGCCGGCTGCAGCATCATAAATGTCAGTGACAACAGCCTACACAAATACATAGCACTGCAACCATCACCTATTTTATGCACCTTAGAGTCTTCTTAGGTGGTACACGTATAGGTACCTGTACACGTATATAATCTCAAGATTTCAGTGGAAGAGAAAAAGAGGAGCGCTTTTTGGGAGATAGGCGCGCGGTAATGACAAGAGCTTTTATCACGCGACGGCGTATATAGCGACGTATAGTTGGCTACGTCGTCCAATGTCGTCCCATCGGCCGTGGTTTGCGAGTCGTTGGTATTGAAATGTATTAATCCGGGGGAAGGTTAATTTTTCACGCTCGACCGTCGTTTCAAATATATGATGTTGATTTGTCACACTTTAGGTAAAAAATAAATGAATAAGTAAAACATACTACTAACGCAACATAAACGCTGGGAATGAAAGATACCATTATGTCGAACAGTCGCGTGTACTCGATCCATCCCAGTATGTGCTCTCATTATCTCGGTATACTTATACAATACGTGAGGTATAAAAGAAAGGGACTTCTCTCCCTCAGAAAGTACACCTACGCTATAAGAGAACATTTTCTCGTTTGGAGCGATTTCGTTGAATAAAGATTCGCGAGCGCGAGAGGGTCGGAGGGGAGGGGGGTGGTGTCCGCCGCAAATTTCTCTCCCGGGGATTTCATCTAATCCCCAACCGCCTCCTCCTCGACCTCTTACAAACGTGAGTGCGGATTCGCAGGAACCACTCACCCTCGTACAGCTTGCGGCTCATTAGTGTATAGCGGATTACGACGCGTCGCTTCCATAAAGATACACCTTAGCCCCTACCGTTTTCAACATATTGCTGGCACATACATATGCATTAAGAACCTCGTTAAGTACCCTGTATACCACCTCTCGACCCGACTCGTACATTTGCAAACAACCACAACAACAACGAAGCTACTTTGAACAGGATGCGGAGAGCTAGCAGCCATACCTATTGAGCTGTCGTTGAGTTGAATCCTTTCGAATCGGTATCCCGTCCAGAAAATGGAAAAAGAATGAGGAGAAAGGCCCGTCAGCTGAATGAATTGAGCCGGTGTTTTTTCCATTTGAAGAAAAAAAAAAAAAAAAAAAAAACACGCCGTTTTGCCTTGACAGAGACTGATGGAATACCAGAGAATAGCAAGATTTGGAAAATCCTTGAACGATGATTGAGAGAAACCCCCACGAGTCGCGGACTTGCACGCGATTAACGGGTTTTCTGTTCCGGGTATCTACCGAATCGAGGGTTTCTCCTTACTTTTTGTTCTTTTACTATGATACTATACCTATAAACGCAAGCACATGTTACGGATGGTTTTTCGAGCTTTCGCTTTTCAACGAGGCTGGCGTTTTTTTTTCCGCGCATTGGAAAAGCTCACCCCCCCCCCCCTCTGCGAAGGAGCAGTAAATATAGTGTCTCACATATCGCGTTGCCGGGGATTCTTTGCTATTTCCCATCAGATGTGCGTATACCTGTGATAGTAATATTAAGAAACAACAACCACACGATGCTCACGGGTATCGACGCCAGAATAATAATATAGTTATCACCATTTCTGGTACAAATAGCTGCAGGTGTTTCGGAGGGGCTTTTATTTAATTTCGAAATTTCGTATACAATAATAGGAACAACGTCACGGAAGAACACGTAAATGGTTTTGCTACCAGGGAGAAATTTGGAGTGTGGGGTAGGAGAGAGATATACTTCAAAGATACTTGCGTTTTCCCATCCGTGTTCGAGATAACGGTCCTCAAGAGAGCGGACGCATCCAGTCGGGATGATCTTTCCTTTTCTTTCAATCGGCAGAGTGGCGCCCGCCGCCTAAATGAGATACCGCACCTTTACGCGCGATTGCTCGCCAATCCCCGGAAATGAAACCCGAAGGCAAGAAGGAGACCAGCGGCCACATGGGTAATTTAATTACTTTAGGTGGTGGGCGATAACGTGGGCACCGATGTCGAACAAACGTGCCGAGGGTGAGATCGATCGCTAACAGAATAAAAGGAAAATCAAAACCCAACGGGGCACCTTTTTTGAATTTTGAATGAAACTACGCAGCAAAAAAGCTCCCGAGTCACGGTTCTCTCTCGGCTAATCAATCGTAATGCGCAAGCTCGGGCAGTGTAGTAGGTTGTCAGAAAGGCTGGTTTCAAGGGGCTTTTTCTTCTCCGTTGCCAGCTCTTTTCGGTGCTTTTACCCTTCCATCGCGAAGATTAGTCGAACGTCATCCGATCTCTTGTTTTTTCCGTGCTGTCGCAGTGGGTTTCGAAGATCACAGGAAAAAACAAGTCTAATTAACGGGGCCACGTTTCAAAGACAAAGGATGGGTGTGGCCCAGCGGGTCTTGTTTGCGCAGATCGCGTATAAAGGTGGGGGTTCTTTTTTTGTTTTTTTTTTCATCGAAGAGAAAACTCGGGATTGACTTGTCCAAGGCCGCGTGTGATTTCGCAAAATGTAGCAAACTTCCTCTGTCCCTTTATCCAGGTGCTATTTGGCTTTGGGTTATTTGAAACAAATTTGATACGAGCTGCTGCTTTAATGAATACTTACTATGTTTTCTGGCTCAAAAATAACAATCTACAACTATTAACCAGCTCTATGAACTACAAGTATACACTTGGCTGCGTGAAAGTTCATCATTTTTCGTAAGAGCTGTTGATGCTTTATTAATATTTTTCTCTAGTTATTTGTCATCTTTGCCCCATCTCTCGTAGCGCCAATTCGAGTTATTAGTCATTTAAACGTTTATCCTCCGGGGGTGTGCGCCAGTAAAAGAGGAAATACAAATTTTTTGCATCGAATAAATCGCAAAACGAAGAGATGAAAGCCGGAAATTACTGAGCCTAAATAAATTGTACGGCTCGGAATTTACGGAAGCTTCAACGGTGATTGAAAACAACTGCGATCATTGAATGCAATCAAGCTCGGAAATTCGGGTTTCCGAAACATCATTGCTCACACCACATCATGTTTCAACGACAAACAGCAGCAAAGCCGTGAATCCACGAAAATCCACTTGGATTGAATATTAACCGCGATTATATTCGCAAAGTTGCGGGATCCCCGAGAAAAGCACGATAGGGAGCTTACGCTCCGACAATTGCCGGGGAGAACGGGGCTAAAATATTTGAACAACAAGGGAAAGCCTGCGCGAAAGTTTTAATGACGTTAACCCTCTTCCTGGATAAGCGAGCGAAAGTTTCGTCCCTCTATCTCTCTTCGGAATTCACCGGACGGTGCAGGATGAACTCGCGAATAATCAAGCCCTGCATCTGGCAAAAGCTGCATCCGCGTAGAAAGAGAGACGCGTCTTATCTCGCGAAAGCATCAAAGTGCATCGTCATTTCAATCCCTACATCTCGCGTCAGCGCGTGGCGCGCGTAATGATACAAACAAATTACCGTACGGGGGTACTCACTACACGTATAGGAGGTACGGCATCATGCATTTCCATAAATTACCAAGAGAAACGAGAATAAGTAAACAGCGGCGTGGTAAAAAGCGAGGTTGCGCTCATGCGCGTGTAACGCACGTATATTTATACAATACGGTGTATGCATGTATGGACGGGCCAAAAAAGCATCATTAGTTTTACGAGGACGCGTTACGAATGCAGATGGAGCAAACGCCCGCAAAAAAGGAACGGAGCCGCGAGGGGTGGCTGGACGATAAATTTCGTATTCTATTGCCAAAACAGGCGTTCTGAATCCCTTTGGCCGTTGCACGCACACCTACATCTGTTTACTCGGGAATGGGTGGGGGTTGGCTCCACGTGCTCGTATAAGCTTAACGAGCTTTTGCGACCCATTTGCTGAGCTTTCTCCCGCCTGGAGCTCGATGACCAATCGGAGGGGGTGTAATGCGCGTTGTCGAGAAAAATGTGCACGGGCAGCGTCTCGTGCCACGCAAACAATAAGTATACACGTTCGAGGATTTTTCAATGCCCACCGCGTATACGTAATTGGGAAATACATCGCAGGTGTGCGTGGCCTTTGCAGTTGAAGGAACAATAACACAATAATACCCTCACGATGACTTTGTGACTTTTGCGGAAAAGCTCTATCTTGGGCTTTTGTTTTTTTTTATTCATTTCGTTGGTTACGGATAGCGGAATATTTGTGGCTTCCATAAGAGTTCTTTGAGACATTGTTTTTTTCTCTACAAAAATGAGCACTGCGCACACGTGTAGATGTTGAAAAAGGGACTTGGAAAAACACTCACCCTTAATCGATAATCCGGCGCTGTCCAGACGCGGCTTGCAAAGTCGTTGGAAGCTCCGAGAATGTAGTTGCCCGACGAGTCGAAATCCACGGACATGATGCCGGCGTTGCTACCCACTAGCATCCCTTTGCACTCGTATCCTCCTGCAATTCAAATAACTTTATGCCGTCGTTTGAATAATTTGTAATTCCGTGCACACGGAATCGCGGGGCAGTGATATTTTAATTTTATCTCCCATCAGAGGAAAAATATATACTTCTTGTGAACATTATTCCCTTCCCTCCCAATTGATTCTCAAAAAAGTATGGAAAAAAGTCACTAAACAACCTTCAATACGGTGGAAAATTTGATGGAAAAATTTGAAAAGATCAACGGGACGATTGAAATGTAATTTTTCACAGAAAAAAAAAAAAAAAAAAAAAAAGGATTCATTTTATGAATTTCTTTTTTTTTTTTGCCTACTTTCACAAAATGAAAAACTAAAAGAAAAAAAAAAATCATGTCCTGTATATACGGTCGCACTACGTTCAATAAAAATGAACAGTTCACTATCCCAAAGTCGCGTGGGCGTACTGCGAATGAATTTAATTGCATTTAAATGCCCAACCCCGCATTCTCTGTTTATAATGTTCTCTATACTCTGTATTATAATAATACCGCATTTGTGCGTGTTAAACCCTCTGTTTGACATCGAAATTTCAAATACTCCGGTTGAGTGTGCGATAGACGACAACGGAGTACATTTAGATATTAGCGGCTCAACTGCCTGCTGATTCGCAATAAGGAGCGATGCGATAAAAAGCCTTGGTGTGAGTGCCAGTGAATAAGGCAAAAAGGTAGCTCTTGTCAAACATGAACGGGAAAGCGCTTGTGTAAAAAAAAAAAAAGAAAAAAAAAGAGTGCGATTTACAGCTTTTTTTCTTACGGTTTGTGAAAATTGGGCTCGCGTGTCCTCATTTTGCACAAGGAAGTGTATGTGTGTGTGTTTTGTACAAATGTATGTAACGCCACTCGAGGTACACAATAATGTCAACTCCACGTGACCGGGACTGAATGGGGGCTTTATTTCCCAACGTAATGAGGGCGAGTGCTTTCACGGGGCTGACTCTGCCCGAGATGATAAAAATGAAGTGGAGCCCCTTTTGTGTGCCGTAAGGGCCTCGTTTTGTCATTCAATATCGCATTGTTTTTGTTGCTGTTTCTCCCTTTTCCTCACTTTTTCTACCACCTTCGAGTGAAGGCGATGTAAGTTAAAAATAAGAGGGAGTGTGAAAAGAACAAGGATTTTCGAGTGAAGAGCTTCTTGAGACGCTCTCTAATTTTTTTTTTCCCCGAGGTGTGCCAATTTTGAGCACATAATTATTACATTCTTTAGCCTTTCTTTCATACACAATGAATGAGGTGGTTTGTTCGTTGTTTTGTTGTACTTCTTAATAAGGAAAGTTAAAGGACAAACAAAGATTGACGAATAATTGAAAAACTCATCCATCGTCATCGAAACATTATAGATACTAATACGTATATGAATGAGCTAGTATATATTCTAGTTCACGTACTCGTTAAAATACGTAGGTACTAGTTTTTTCTTTTCTTCCTTTTTACTGTTAATTACTTTAAAAGGTTTTAAAGCCAAAGGGCTGGGTATTCCTAAGTCACGTACATAAATATTCAGATCCAAGGAACGAGCTTTTAATCAACGTGTTATTTCATACATTTGGTTTTCAACACCAGCAAACCAAAGCTTCAATGCGAACGCAATCCATTACCGGCTGGAACACGTTGCATCAGCTGTATAGCTCAAAACACATGGTTGTAACACAAAGCTTGTATTAAACATGGCTCACCTTTGCCTATATCCCAAAGCTTCACCTTTCTATCGGCACCGCCTGTAGCGAGGATCCTGTCAGTAGGTGACCATCTAACGGCGTTCACCTCGCCCTCGTGCGCATTCTGCAAAGCGACGTTACGATCAAATTTATCTTCCATTTATCATCGTCACATTTGGCATGCAGTTTTTAATTTTTTAACCAAGTGTCCCATTTTATTTGCGTGATTCATGCTACTTTTCGATTCAAAGCGGATGCTTTGGGCACAAAATTCCCGCTTCGGCACGTTGTTTCTGTACTGACACGTTACGAAATAGTACAAAAGCGAAATGAATGACTACTTGGCAATGTATAACTATTACGTGTAAATTTAAGTAGATTTTATTTTAAATTTAGAACCATAAATTATTTTTAAAAAATTTGAAAAGTTCAAGTAAAAATATTGTCGAGGATACTGTAATTAACTATTGGAATCAATTTTTTCAGGAAGAAAGATAGTGGTACAATATAGCTCTATAAGTTATGAAGCTTAGGAAACTACAAATGTGAACTATTTACTCTACTCTCTAGCTCTACAATTCAATTATACTTTGATATTGAACAAAATTTTTATTTTAATATTTAAATAACATTCAATGATTACTGTCATTGACGAGCGAATTTTAGCGTAAAATTAATTTTAGTTGTTAATTTTTTTCATAGTTAACATTGTACCACAGTTTTGTTACTCAAGTACATTATAAAATATAGATGAATGTAACAACATACTTCATGAATTTTATCACAATAATAACTAACATAATATTAATTTATGTAGTACAGGAAAATACTGTCTCAGCATTAAATGTAAAAGCTAATATTCTACCTAAAAATATCAATTTTTCAATGAAATGTTTGTTTAAAACGACTTGACATCATACAAATCGAACTATGATAATAAACTTTTTCTCCATGCCAATTATGAGTAAGAGCATTTAAGCTCATTCAAATTAAGCAACAAAGTAAAATAAAATTCACTTATGAGCAATCTCATACATTGAAACATTCCGTTCTTATTCATTAAAAACAAAGGCACTTGTGCATAACATCATAGAAAACATTGCATGCACTATCAGTATCTGCCTTGATTTGAAAATTTTTCGAAGATCGTTGAATAGTAACAAGTCTTATGTAAGCATTAACGTACAAACTTAATGGAGACTTTAGTGGGGACTGACGAAGGGAGAGTGAGTGGTCCTTCCTTCAAGTTAGCACGATCTGGACTCGAAGTTCTAGTATCTCTTGCTGCCTCTTCCAATTCTTTTTGCATTTTTGCTTGTTTTTTTCTAAAATTACAAATGCAAAAAAAGTTATATGTCCATAATAAGTATGAAAATCAGTGAAATAATTAATTTTTGCAACTAAAGCGAAATTTTTTTGTTAAGCACATCATACCCAGCATGCATATTATGTTCTTATGTTCGTTCTGATTGCCATGCTAAGAAATTTTCATGCAGATATTTAACCCACAAGCTATATCTTACAACGTAATTTGCAAAAATAATATGTATTTGTCATTCCATCACTACCAATTGTAAATATACCCCAATACTACTGCTAGTTATTAGAGAACATACAAATAACTCGAGGTGTTCATTAAAGTAAGCAGAAACAAAAATTTCTTTTCATTGTTATAAATGAATATATTGTTGTGCACTTTCGTTATTAAAACGTAGCATAATGTTTTGCTACCAGCCCAAAAGCGATTTGGTGTTAGAAAAAACAGTTTTTGTTTTTTTAAAAGCAATTTTCCGTTGCTTTTTTTAACTTACCCAAACTTTGAAATGGTATGCATCAAAAAGGCTGTCGGGCTGGTAAAATTCTCACTGAAATTAAAATGTCAAGCAAAGTGAAGTTGCTAAGTGATAAGCACTACAGAAACTGAACATTGTGTCTTGAAAGTGAGTGGACTGCATAACTGGTATTACAAATCTTTTTTTATTTTATGTAATTTGCTTGATAGAGATCAATAAAGTAAATGTGTGTATTCTTAAAAATACAAGTGAATACAACCATACAAACGTTTTTAATTAAATTTAGTGCTGAGTGGAAAAACAGTTTTTCAAAATTAACAAGTAAATATTTTGAAAATTTTTTTAAAAAGCACACACCAATAGAAGCAAATTCATCAGTTTAAGACTTACACATACAAGGAATTTCAAATTGTGCAAATTAGTATTGATGAATGTTACTATAACATTATAAGCTATTTACATTGATTTTACCTTTAATTTTTCTTAGACCCATGCTATACCAAGAATATTTATATAACAAGCTACAGGCTAACTAATAATTTCGAAATTCAACACTTTGATTCTAATTTACTTAAACAATTTTGTGTATACTTTTCCAAACCATATGTAATGTGTGATAAAGTACAAGCCAAAGTTTAAGTGATGAATGTATAACAGACAGACACATGGTGTAACTTGAAAGTCACTCATGCACAGGCATTTCAGTACTTACTTTAAAAAATTGTCGTTTTCTTCATTCATTTTTTCAGCGTCTTTTGCTTTATATTTGATCAGCCGTTCTACTAAATGCCGATTTTCTTCCTAAAAACATACATTTGATGTAATCACATCTAAATTTTATGAAATAAGTTCAATGATGAGGTTTATTTACTTGAGCTCTTCTGAGCTTGTCTTCTAGGGAAGCAAAGGCAAGCTGGAGAGCTTGATGCTCGTCCCTTAACATTTGGTTTATGTTCTCCAGCTCTTTTTCTTTAGTTATGTATCTCGCGATTTCTGATTGCAAGTTTTTGTTTTGCTCTGTAATTTCGGCCAAACTAAAAGCGCAATATATCCATTATTGTTAAAAAGTTAATGAAACTGCTATTTTGCTTTAGATCTGTACAAGATCTCTCAAATACCCAGTTTCCTTTGCTTGAAGATCCTTAGTTACTTCCTGTAGTTTATTATTCAGATCAACGATTTGTTGGGTGTGTTCGCCCCTTCTTTTATGCAACGCAGACAGTTCTTCTGCCTGTGCTAGTAATTTAGCCTCAAGAGCTGCATTAGCTGCCAAACCGGGAGTTCCACTCAATGCCTCAGTCCTTAGCTTGTCGTTTATAATTGACAGCTGCAGATTTTCTCCTCGTAGAGTGTTGGCATTGTCGAATAGGCGATTATCTGCAAACATAGATTTATAAAATTAATTCCTAAACCTGCCCTTGAATGCACCACCTTGCCTAGAGCCAAATACACCTAAAAGTCAAGTCTAAAAGTAAGCAGCTCAGTCTGAAAATAACTTACGCAGGCCAATCAGATCATAGAAACACTTGGTCTGGCTATTATTTCGCTCTCGCAATTGAGAGACAATGGCCTGCCTCCAAGAGGCGGCCTCCCCGGGCTGGTGAGTTAGTGTCGTCGACTCGAGACTTGCCATCGTATGCAGGTATTTTAAACTCGCCGGGAAAACGCAGGCACACACACCTCACGTTCTTCGGAAACTCAAACAAAACGAGCTCTGATTCATGGGTGCTATCGTCTACATTTCGTTGTAAAGTCTCAAGTAATCGCTGACGGAAACTGTTGTACTCATAAAACATGGACCCTCGTACCCGGACACGACGTGCTCGCGTGCGAGTAGCGCGTCATCGCGGCCCAACTCGTCTTTGGGAAATTTTGATAACGATCGACGAGCGCGATCGAGAGGAGCCGCAGCGGTGGCAGCTTCTAACCTCAAAACTCGTCGCGCGCGTTTCGCAGTTGAGAGGAAAACAATAATAAAACGACACTCAATACTTATAAATCATCACTCACTGGCCTCACTGCACATATAGCGCATACTTAGAAGCCCATCCATTAAGGATGCTAATGCTCTCACTACTACATATATAATGTCGTTGGACCGAAATTTAGATTTGATCGGTGTTTGATATGAGAGAGAGAAAGAGAGAGATGAGCAATATGTTTTAAATCATACAATGATTGACTGGTCCGCGAGGAGATAACTTTATACGTTATCAGAGAGAGAGAGGGAGATATTGCACAGTCAGATTATGATATAACAATCGAATAAATAATAAAAGCAACGAAATCATATATAGATATAGCAGTCGTACGCACACTGCTTGTTGACATTATCACGCGTTATAGATATACATGTAGGAAAAAGTATACCTATATATAGGGTGTATTCCGCAAATGCTGCCAGCAGTTAAGTTACGTAGGTCGTGGTAACGCCGCATGGTCGGGCAGCGCTAGCGTCAACCTGTACTAACTGTCGGTGGGTTCCGCATGTCAACAAACTTTGATATTTTTTACTGTTTTCGCTCCCATGCCATCTGATATTTCGGAGTTTGTTGACATGCGGAACCCACCGACAGTTAGTACAGGTTGACGCTAGCGCTACCCGACCATGCGGCGTTACCACGACCTACGTAACTTAACTGCTGGCAGCATTTGCGGAATACACCCATAGTCCGCAGGCTAAGTATACGTCCTTAACCGCCTTTTTCACTAACGTTTAGAATAATGATTGAGACAATCAATGATTGTATCATGAGTTTTTGTATAAAGTTCAATTTATACAAATAAGTTGGTAAATATAGGCACACATGATTAATATTTAAACATTTTAAGCTGTATAAATATATAACATAGATTCCAAATATGCATTATTACCGCTGGAATATGCTAACAAAACCAAATATCCGTCTTTCTCACCCATCAGCAAAATAATAGGTATCTGTATAATCCTGTATCAATTTATTGCACACATGCGAAATGTTCAATGACAGTAAACAATGACATAATTTCAAACTTTACTTTTAACTCTTCATTTCACACGTAATTTTACAATGCAATTGATAAATTATTATTCATACAAAAGTATTAATATTCTTATAGGAGGTCGATTTTCAGGCAAAAGATTATTTGTAAACTTGCCGTAAACAGCACAGCCAATGTCAACTTTTTATTTTCTATCTACACAACTAGTTGCGGCTGGTTTTAGCGTTTCAGATTTCTAAACTAAAAAGTGGCCCTAAAATTCTGAAGGAAAGCTTTAGATATTTTAGGCCCTAGAGCCATGTTGTCAATTATAAACCAGCCGCAACTTATTTGACAGATACAAAATGAAAATTCAACATTTTCTGTGCTGTTTGCGGCAAGTTTACAATTTATCTATTACTCGAAAGTATAAATATATAGGAGGTCGATATTCGTATAAAACATACACTGCAAACTTGCCGCAAGTAGCACAAACATCGTTAATTATTTATTTTGTATCTATTTCAAGAGTTGCGGCTGGTTTATAAGTGACTAAATGGCTCTAGGGCTAAGCTGCCTAAAGCTCTCCTTCAGAATTTCAGAAGCAATTTTTGGCCAAAAAAATCACGACCGCTAGATGGCGCTGATCCTAATGATTATAACTACTTATAGTAGAGCCATTTAATCAATTATAAACCAGCCGCAACTAATTTCGTAGATACAAAATAAATAGTTAAAGATAATTGTGCTACTTGCGGCAAGTTTGCAGTGTATTTTTTACACGAATATCAACCTCATATATATTTATACTTTTGGGTTATAGATGAATTGTAAACTTGACGCAAACGGTGCAAACAACGTTAACTTTTTATTTTATATTTATGAAATTAGTTGCGGCTGGTTTATAAGTAATTAAATGGCTCTAGGGCTAAGCTGCCTAAAGCTCTCTTTCAGAATTTCAGAAGCAATTTTTGGCCAAAAAAATCACCACCGCTAGATGGCGCTGATCCAAATGATTATTACTACTTGTAGTAGAGCCATTTGATCAATTATAAACCAGCCGCAACTGATTTTGTAAATACAAAATGAAAAGTTAACATTGTTTGTGCTGTTTGCGGCAAGTTTACAATGCATTTTTTACACGAATATTGACTTCCTATATATTTATACTTTCGGGTGAAAGATAAATTGTTAACTTGCCGCCAATAGTGCGAACAATGTTCACTTTTTATTTTGTATTTATCAAATTAGTTGCGGCTGGTTTATAAATAATTAAATGGCTCTTGTATAAGTATAGTAATAATCATTTGGATCAGCGCCATCTAGCGGTAGTGATTTTTTTGGCCAAAAATTGCTTCTGAAATTCTGATGGAGAGCTTGAGGCAGCTTAGCCCTGGAGCCGTTTAATCACTTATAAACCAGCCGCAACTATTGAAGTAGATACAAAATAAATAATTAACGATGTTTAAGCTACTTGCGGCAAGTTTGCAGTATATGTTTTACACCAATATCGACCTCCCTTATATTTACACTTTCGGGTAATAGATAAATTGTAAACTTGCCGCAAGTAGCACAAACATCGTTAATTATTTATTTTGTATCTATTTCAATAGTTGCGGCTGGTTTATAAGTGATTAAACGGCTCCAGGGCTAAGCTGCCTCAAGCTCTCCATCAGAATTTCAGAAGCAATTTTTGGCCAAAAAAATCACTACCGCTAGATGGCGCTGATCCAAATGATTATTACTATACTTACACAAGAGCCATTTAATTATTTATAAACCAGCCGCAACTAATTTGATAAATACAAAATAAAAAGTGAACATTGTTCGCACTATTGGCGGCAAGTTAACAATTTATCTTTCACCCGAAAGTATAAATATATAGGAAGTCAATATTCGTGTAAAAAATGCATTGTAAACTTGCCGCAAACAGCACAAACAATGTTAACTTTTCATTTTGTATTTACAAAATCAGTTGCGGCTGGTTTATAATTGATCAAATGGCTCTACTACAAGTAGTAATAATCATTTGGATCAGCGCCATCTAGCGGTAGTGATTTTTTTGGCCAAAAATTGCTTCTGAAATTTTGAAAGAGAGCTTTAGGCAGCTTAGCCCTAGAGCCATTTAATTACTTATAAACCAGCCGCAACTAATTTCATAAATATAAAATAAAAAGTTAACGTTGTTTGCACCGTTTGCGTCAAGTTTACAATTCATCTATAACCCAAAAGTATAAATATATATGAGGTTGATATTCGTGTAAAAAATACACTGCAAACTTGCCGCAAGTAGCACAATTATCTTTAACTATTTATTTTGTATCTACGAAATTAGTTGCGGCTGGTTTATAATTGATTAAATGGCTCTACTATAAGTAGTTATAATCATTAGGATCAGCGCCATCTAGCGGTCGTGATTTTTTTGGCCAAAAATTGCTTCTGAAATTCTGAAGGAGAGCTTTAGGCAGCTTAGCTCTAGAGCCATTTAGTCACTTATAAACCAGCCGCAACTCTTGAAATAGATACAAAATAAATAATTAACGATGTTTGTGCTACTTGCGGCAAGTTTGCAGTGTATGTTTTATACGAATATTGACCTCCTATATATTTATACTTTCGAGTAATAGATAAATTGTAAACTTGCCGCAAACAGCACAGAAAATGTTGAATTTTCATTTTGTATCTGTCAAATAAGTTGCGGCTGGTTTATAATTGACAACATGGCTCTAGGGCCTAAAATATCTAAAGCTTTCCTTCAGAATTTTAGGGCCACTTTTTAGTTTACATTATACTTACAGAGGGTGAGGGGGTTGTTAAGTATAACAATGTTTATCCATTCGTCGGGAGTTAGTAAGGGTAACGGAAACTATGATTCTTTTTATTTTTCACTTTTTATCATAGGGTTAAACAGGGGATAACAATTTCCCGTTCCGTTTTCATTGAGCACAGATGCATTTACTCAATAATAAACTTCAAGAAAAAAACAAATTTCATAATGACAAACCGGGAAACTGTTAATAAAACGAATGCGTTTATTTTTCACAAAATTAATTCATCAACTTAAGTTATTGCAAATTTCGTTTTGCAAATTGTACGTGTGTATAAGTACCTCAAGTTTTAAAGCCCAGCTCTGCTGGATGAATGAAGTTGAAAAAATAAGTAAGTAGTTATATTTAAATTTAATAATATTCGCCACATTCATAATTATTTGTATGTATGTGCATACTTACAAACCATGCAAAAGATGGTGTTTTTTTTTTTTTTCGTTCTTCTTGGTGGGGATCAGTGACGGTGCAATAGGGTTAGAAATTTCGAGTGCAAAATTCAAAGTGTATGTCTAAAGAATTTTAATAATATACGAATCGCGTTGAAAGATAATAAACAATAATGCAATTTCCACCGTTTGCGCTGAAAACCGCGTCACGGCAAATAACTTGACGACAGGACGTTATCGAAAATGCAAAGGCAATCAAAACCCGCGCCAACGTTGTTGTGTAAGCATTGTTCCAAGCACACGATCAAACACAGATGTCACAGGCGTTCAGCCCTCCTCAGGAACATAATGTAATGAAATAGTCGAGAGGGAGAGAGTTCAAAACGTCATTTTTACAGCTACGTGTGCAGGTGTTCAAGCGAAATGATTAATTTTTCCAACTTGCAGACGCCACGTGCAAAAAGTGCAGCCAGAGAGCTTCACGGCCCAAAAGAGTAAGAGCATCTTTTGCACGAAAAATTCGTGCTTCCGGACGGAAGATGGCATGTCCCAGTACACGATATTCTGCCTCGTAAACACGGCCTACTTCACGAACAAGGGAAATTTGGCAGCATCGGTAAGTAGAACGGCAGGATGTACATGTATGTAGGGGTGAACGGGGCGAGTACAAAAAGAGTTTAGATTGGGGGAGCAAAAAAAAAAAAAAAAAAAGAGTAAGTAGGCAGTGAAGTTAGCACGACACTTTTTTTCAGCCTTGGACTATGTTTGCAGGTGGCGCGTGGATTTCTCAAGCTCTTCCTCAAAGTTGATTCCGACAAGCACAAGGTCAACGCGCTCAACAACTGGGAGGACACCGGGTGGGTCTTACCCGTTTGTTTATTTGTTTCATTACTTTTTCTTTTCTTCTAATTTATCATTAAACATCCGCTCGCAATCAAGGCAACCTTGAGATTATTTAGCTTTCTCTGCCTTCTCCCCTCGATTAGGGAAAAACTGGTCGTGTTGGACGGTATAAACCACCAGCATCTGTGTTACCTCACCGAAGAGCTGCACTTTGCTGCAACGGAGATTGACTTGCTTTACCAGAAATGGGGCAAAACCAAGCTCATACTCGTACTCTCCGTCTTGGGTCGCGAAGAGGACCTCGAGGAGTGTCTCGACGGACTAGCTTATCTCAGATAAAGTTGCTACATAGATAATAACATCTTGATGTTTCTTACTCTGTACTATTATTCTTTATACCCTCTTTTTCTGGCTTTCTGCAACTGTCATAAATTTTCCAGATAAGTTATACAGCGCTAGTATAGTAGCAGTAGCTCACCAAATCACGAGTGATTTACGAGTCGGGAATAGATTTATTTTCCCTGAAACTTGGAGTAAGGCTACATACGTTTATGTATACGTGTCTGTATAAAGGCGTTAAAATTCATCCATTCTCTTGGCGATTGAAAACAGGTCGAGGTAGCTGAAGGTCACCATCATAAAGTTAGAAAAAAAAAAAAAATTGAGCACGCTTTCGCGTAAAAAAAAGCAAAAAATCAGTGGTGCAAACAGTGTAACCCAGAATGAAGGAGATAAAAGGAACTAGACTATAAATGTTTCCTCGCTGGTTTCGAGCTCACTTGAAAACTAAGTTAACCGAACGCACATCACACTTAGACAGCACGAAACGTTGCACAAAAGAAATTTTAAACAAATACTCACCTAAGTTAACGATGCAAAAATCGGTAATTTGAACTTGGAAATAGTTGAAAACAATCGCTGCATCGATGTATATAACAGAAATGAAAATCGCATACCGCGAGGTAAGGGCATATTATACACATACAATATAATCCCTTAATAATTTTATGTTGAGTTGCAGAAGGGCAACGACGAAAGCCGATCGAGACATTAGTACTTACGTTAAAAAAAAAAAAAAAATGCTGTCATGCAGTTGCAGTTCTCGAGAAGCGAGACCTGCTCGTTATTCGCAAGGTAACTTGAAGCAGATATCACGCACCTATGCATTCATATGTATAAGAAAATTATTCGTGCAACATCGATAAACATCACGTATTTTACAATAGTTTTGGTCTTTGCAATTTCTGTCGACGTTATGTACACCTTTATACATATTGTTAAGATTCGCGCTGTGTAGTCGCATGAATCGCTCGTACAATTGTCCATTACAGTGTACGTGTTGGCTCGTCGTTAAATATTTCATTGCACGCAGTCGTGAAACGAGTGCCGTGAAAAAACGAGACGATTTTTTTTTTTCACCAGATCTAGATTATGCTGCAAGTGTATAACCATATACTTAGCGAAGAATACGCGAAACGGAGGGCGAGTACTGCAGCCTCGCGACACGAAAAAAATACCGTCCGTGCAGATAACTTGGCCAAGTGAAGGGTACTTCTCGTCTTCCTTCCACACTTTCTGAAACTTGCGCGTTTCATGTGTTTAATTAATCCCTCATACTCTCACACGCTATAAAAAAATCTCTTGTGCGAACATACAGGTAATGTACGTTCTTGCGCTTAATTGTTTCGTTAGGCGCTTTACCTAATAAACTATGTCACACAATTTCTTTCTCGTTCTCTAATTTCATTAACGCTCGTAAAATTGATGCCTCTATTATCCAAGTATCAATGAAAGTTGTTACCCTTGGCCGTATGCACCAGCGGTACCTCGTTATAGATGTACCATACCAACTATTAACGGCTCGGGTACTTTGAGCTCTTTCTCTCTCCTCCTCTTATACTCTTCCAGCATCCGATGACCGCAAAAGCTCATAATGTCGCAGGGTAGGTGGCTGCGCGGGAATTAGAGAGCACCAACACCTCGTTCATTGACGTGCGACCACCCTAATTCTCAAGGCTGAAGGGGTAATTTAAAATACGGCTTAGGTCTCCCATTAAGTCGCATGCGCATGTATTGTAAGAAATTAATTATAAAAACAGACGTTACATCTTATTCGCTATGTTAATTGCACCGACAGACACAAAGGCAATTGTATTCTTTGTCACCGTAAACAAGATTTAAAGGCATATTAATTAAGTGTCAACGTTTCCCTTTTCGTAGAGTGTACCAGCAGCATTCACGTAAATGTTTTCTTGCAAAGCTCTAGGGTGCGAGTTTCAAAGCTTGTCAACAAAAGCACAAGACTTGGCCTCTTTCTCTCAAACGAGCCAAGTATTTTATTTTCGGGGGGAGAGTCGGAGGAAAGGGCGGAAGAGTCCTCCAAATTGTGTTGCGCGATATCGATCGGCAGGAGAGCACGAGAGCAAGTCGGCAAAGATATACGTCTCGCGTGCAAAGCATTACAGTCAGAAGAGTATAACAGTGATAGCAGTAGTTACTCCTGTATCCCCATAAATATTATATATTGTAATGTGCAATCATTCGAATACAATGAAAACCTCAAGGACGACAGAGACTAAGGTGCAAACTTGACACTTTATACTTACCTATATAGCTAATGTATAAAGTTAGACAAAACCTGTATGTAATGCGAACAAGTAGGGCGTACGTATTTACGTAAGTATGTATACACATAATATATTATGTGCGCCACGCCCGTATTATCATCGGTTGGATCTTACGAGGGATTATTTATGTGTCACAGAAACTCGTTGTACACCCGTTTGGGTAAGATTAAAATGAGTGCCTTTTTACGGTACATACGGTGCATGTTTCACCAAAAAACGAGCATGAAGAATGAGACATACAGGCCGAGTGAAGAGCCGATCTAGATCGATGCCGGTGCCGCTTGTTTGTTGTTTTTTCTTTGAGATGCTGCGCCCAAGAGTGGGCGTGCTGAGGATGAGAAGTAAGTGAAGTAAATGGACGCCGCGGATTGCTACGTTGCTCGAGTACCCAGTGACTGCGGTGTAGGTGAGTAGTATCGGCATCGGTGTGTCGGGTGTCTGCGACTCTGTTCTCTGCACACATGCAGGGACAATGTAGATCAGAACTCCAGCAGACTCTAGTATAGAGTCGTGCGGGGCGTGCGCAATGACTTGTTTGACTTATCATTATTCTCGCATAGAAGCTGCTCGCAGAGTAGGTATAGGAATACCCAGGTAGTGCTTCCGGAAGCTTGTTTTCGCGCGCCGCCCCGCGTCCTATGCAGCCAAGCTCACTCGCTAGCTTTCTGCTGCTTGCAGTTTTCGAGTTGTTGGCGCTGGTGGTGCTCTCCGAGCAGCTCCAACTTACAAACGAAAGAGCGCGCGCGTACCGCACCACCCTCTTAAAATATAAACACATACACTTATGTGTATGCAGACATATACGGATATAAGGGTGTAGGTGGTGGGTTGTGTGAGTGCGTGTGTGTACAACCAACCTGGCCAGTGTCCGCTGTCTGTTGTCCGCTGCCTACAAGTTATCATATCAATCCAGCTTCGGCATTGCTCCTTATACTGCTGACGGACGGCTATATATACAACACCTACCTCGGCTGCGCGCAGCCCAGCCTTCATCTTTCTCTCTTTCTACATCATTTTCGTTTTCCACGCTTTTACCTCTTATTCGTGTACATGCGTAATGTACATAGACCCATCCACGTAACAGTGATATTATTACCAGTGCTAGTGTGCTACTGACCATTCGTATATGACGGTTGAACAGTAGGATCTATTGTATGGCTATACCTGCCCGTCCTTATTTCAGGGCCTACTCTTTCTCTTTATCTCTCTATTGGGGCTCTTGATTCGAGCCTCCTCCCCTTAACGCCCCCTTGTTCTGTACAAGTGGTAGGTATATTTATAGCCATCAAAAAGAACTGGAATAGCTGTGCCGGGCGGTGTCCTGTTCGCGTCGGCGACGACAGCGACAACCTGCACCAAGATTGTTCAAATATATATGTATATATATGTATAATTAGTCATCATCGTCGTCGGTTCAACAGAGTGTAAAAGTTGTATGTAACGTAGTGCCAATAAAGTGAATGAGCCGGTCAGTCAGGTCGACGTTGGGGGCAGCTGCACCGCAATCATAGCTGCAGAGTGGCGTCTCGGGCGTGTGCCGCCGGGGGTTGGGCCCGACTCGTGGAGGAGAAAGCTAGCCGCGAGCCCAGGACGCCACCTGCGGCAGGTCCCTTGCCTGGATCGTCATCGTCGTCGTCGTGGTCGATGTCACCGTTGGTCCTGCAACGAAAGAAATACGAGCAGAGATCTCCAGCTAGTGCTTAGTGCTGGTGGTGTGTAATAAAGTGCAGGTGCCAGGTTAAATTGGTAGTGGTACTGTAGGTGTAGGCGGTGGCAGAACAGCAGCACCAGCGGCGCCAGTAGCAGTAACCAAGCCATGGCGGACGAGGACGTGCTCTTCGACGACGTCTACGAGCTCTGCGAGATCATTGGCAGGTGAGTCTCAGCTGATGAATCATCGAGTAGACGACTCCGAAACGCAACCATAATCATACCTTGCTTTTCGTCATTTCCTTTATTTCATTGAGTTCTTATGGATGCCATCGGTATTTGTCACGGCGTTGTACGTATGGTTGTATATTTTATAGTAGTATACTGCGCGCGTTCGGGTATACGTGAATGAATAAAATATATTACACACCCATAACATAACCTACTTACTCCTATTGCTACATTTATATTATACTAGAAAGTATGCGTTTGTATTGTATACTTACAAGATAGCGATTAAAAAAGGTGGAGTTTTGAGTTGACTCAATCATCCTCACGTCAATTGTTACAAGCTGAGTAGCCCATCAGATTTTGTACGTTGATACTTACTTGTATAATCTGCATGCATTCACCACACACGAGAATGGCTTGGCTTTAGCGTTTCAGTATGGAGGACGAGAGGGGTGTGTGAAAGTATACGTTGTATACCTATATATCAAATAAATATCACGTATGAAAGACTTTTGGCGCACACCGCGCGTGCAAGAGCTTTCGGAGCAGAAAGCGTGATGTGATATTAAGTATATTGTGATGCTGTCTGCTCGCTGAGCTCGCGTCATATATATATATATATGGTGTGACGGTGTCAACATACACATACACATACGTAGAATGTTGCTAATGTTAATTACTGCTATAAATGCATAGACTGATATTAATAACTCATATACGTAGTTAGATTCGAGCTTTTAGCCATATCACGTGGACTCACTCGACAAAAAACGATTTTCAATAGGTTGTAGAACATGTGCAAGTGTATATATATATATACAACATGCCAT
The DNA here is from genome assembly GCF_036245765.1 of Copidosoma floridanum. Lineage (NCBI taxonomy): Eukaryota > Metazoa > Arthropoda > Insecta > Hymenoptera > Encyrtidae > Copidosoma > Copidosoma floridanum. The sequence goes on along the minus strand of NW_028321886.1, from coordinate 2,878,201 downwards.
TCGAATTGACTGTCAGACGAATTTTCAATTCTATACGTCCGATGTATTTAAGTATAGATACTACCCTGGGCTCCCGCTTTTTTTGTCGCTCCCTCGTTTTCCTCAGTTTTCTGTTTCTATTGGGATTGGTGTGCCGGGCATTGTCTCTACAGGAAAAACAATTTATTGGTGAATTTGACAAGTTGACTTCAGGATATATATAAAATACCTCAAGCTTTTACAAACAAGCTGTGCGCTCATTACTTTTAAAGTTGCAGGTGTCGTGTCAATTGGGGGGGGGGGGGTGAGGGTGCGTCGAAATTATTGACACTTTCGTTAACACATCCACCACCCAGCCCACAAATTGAACTTTCATTTATTCATGAAATTGGTTTTACGGAGAAAATATAGTTTCACTTGTACGCAACGTGTTTGTTCGTCAAAGTACCTATTTTTAGACGAAATGCCTACTGACGCGTTGTACACGTAGAATGTATATTATTAGACATTATGGCGCCTATTTAAAATATATTAGCATTCGATTGGAACAATGGGTAATTCACAAATGCGCAATAACTGGGAATAAAACGTTTTTTTGTAACAAAAGACGCAGTAAAAAGTATATTTATCAATAGCGAAGTTGAGATGAGTTTTTATGCTCGATATAAAAAGGCTTTGATTTTATTTCCATCACAGTAGGTATAGGCACTTATATATGTATACATGTTTGAATAAAAGTCAGACGAGCTTGGCAATACTTGTACTCGAGTATAATATCCTGTCGACACAGTCATTGTTTTCGATAGCCAAATCTTTCTTTTCATCCTTTTTCTTCCATTGATTATTTAACTTCTTTTGAGGCAAGTATATCATAGTGGTTGTTTTCCTTTTTCGATTGAACTGGTGTTTTTATCGACTAATAAAATCTTTTCTGTTGGCTTTGCTTTGTTAATTATAAATAAATATTTTTTTATCAGTGCAATGTGTGTAATAGACGTTAACATATTTGTTAGAGAACACAACAATCCGTTAATTAAACAATTTTTTCGAGTCATTTGAATCGGTTTACCGATTTTAAATTCATGAGTCAAGATAAATGAATTCCAATATGAATTCTCGATTTATTTGGAAATTTTTTAAATAAGGAAGTTTCGCGCCAACCTCTGGAGTTTTGTTAAACGTTGTAATTTTCGTAGAATTTTTTAGTAAAATTATTCAGATAGTAAATTATTGAAACAAAAAAAAAATTAATTTATATTTTCTTTGAACTGAAATGAATATTAATCATGATTCAAGCTCATATTTTTAAATTTTTCTACCACGAACAAAAATGCTAGTCCGATCAAATCTCGAAAAAAACAAATGCCATCACGAGAATTATCAATTTTTTAAAAAGGATCAATTGATCATAACTTAAAAAGTAAAAGTAAGATATTTCAGTGCTACAAATTCATGAAATCCCAGAGTTGATTTGAAAACAGTTGTGGTTGAAAGGGATTCCGAAGAAAAAAAAATTAAAAAAAAAAATAATAATAAAACGAATTTTACAGGGTAAGTAGGATGTGGAGAAAATCGATTAATAAGATATTTTAAAGTATTGAAAAGTAACGTTAGAAAAAAAGCCTTGCATTGAGCTATGACGAGTTTATTTGAGTAAATATATTCTTTGGTTTTGGATTAATATTATCTTACAGTTCAGTGTACTTGATACTATATTTCTTCATCTATGCACAAATTTAAACGTTCGACTGTCAGTCGACTGAAAAAAGTGTACGTTGATCATAATAGAAATTAATAATACGTACACGCGTTTAAAAAAAATTTTACCCTTGGAAATTTAAAAATGAGAAAAAATAAAAAATGAACGAAAAAATCAAACAATTTTCGTTTGGGAAAAAAAAAATGTTCAAATATCTTATAAAAATACAGTACGCAGCGTTTGATCGTTGTAAATGATAGACGTGTGCACAAAAGAGTACCTTGAGCCACGCACTAAGGAACGTCCCAGCCACTGCGACAGTCATAAATAATATTCACGAAAGTTGAAAACGCAGTTTAACGGTGTTTCGAAGGAAACGAGGTAACCGAGGGATCCGAAAGAAAAAAAAAATCTTGAAGGATCGACAGTCTCCGGAATACACTCATACCCCTCTTTCCCCCGTGGGCAACTCCGTCGATCCCCTCCTTTTCCACGCGGAGGGAGGGACAATCACTTCCGAGCACTCGCAACGATGTCCGAGAAATGCATCACCAGTAGCCTGATGCATCAACGAGGCTCAACACACCGGCTTCCCCCAACTGGGGCACGGCCGGCACCGCCAGCCGCAAAGCCTCCACCGAGCACAGATAAGCCAAACCCCTCGCGAGAACCCTCGGCTGCCAACCGATCCACCTGTCGCTAGCCTCGTCCCCGATGTCCGGGCACAGGTACATGTCCCGGGTGACGTTGGCGGCGTAAGGCTCGTTCAGCCCGACAAAAGCCAGGGCTCGGTTGGCCCCCACGTCGTGGATGACCTTCCAAAAGTACCTCGGCACCGGGAACTCCCTCGCCCCCGTGGTCCCGTTAGCGTGCAAGTAGAGGACGGGGCCGGTCGTTGAGCCGGGCAGCCTCGCCGCCCCGTGAACACCCGTGTAAACGTCGAGCCCCACGCCCCGCTCGGCCACGTACTTCTTAACCGCCTCCTCAATGCGCAGCCAATTGCCCGCGTTGAAGTTGGACCACTGGGGCGCGGTGTTGAGGAGCCAGAAGGTGGCCGATTGCTGGCTACCGTAGATAAAGTCGGCCTTGGCCGCCAAGTGGCCCCGGTTGAGGAACTGCGCGCCGGGGCGTATGTAGTCGCGGGCGAGCTCGGCCGAGCCCAACTGGGCCTCGAGCGAGCATAGCTGCGACTCGATCCGGTATATCCTGCGCATGTCGTACGACCCGTAGTACGGCCCGTACTTCCAGTAGGGCCGGGGATAGCTGCTCTGGTGGCCGAGGATCTCCCGGGGTAGCCGCGACTTGACGTAGCGCGTTGCGTACCTGCTGTCGTCCCGGCAGATGTCGAGGAGCTTGAGGAAGACGCCCCTCCGGAGCTCGAAGCCAATCTCGTACATCTGGTGTTGGTTGTCGAGGCACGTGGCTTGGCTCTTGCGCACCGTGTCCCTCGCCCCCGTTTTGCACCTGAACTCGCTGAACTCGCGCACCTCGAGTCCACGGCCATTCGTCACGAGGAAGTGTTTGCCCTTGAGGCACGTCGCGCGCGCGGATCGGCGCGGCTCCGTGAAGTTGAGCAGGCCGTTTTTGCTTCCCGGGCACGAGAGCACGATGCTCGTGTTTTTCGGGATCACGAGGTGTTTTTTCGCGTTGGGCAGTAGGAAGGCCGGCTGCTCGTCTAAGGCGGTGTCGGCCAGGATCAGCGGTTGCGGTTCGCGCAGGTCGCCGGTGCGGTACTCCAACGACAACTCGCATCCTTCTGGAAATTTTTTTTTTTTTTTTTTTTAATTAACGAAGGCGTTGCAAAGTGAGTTTCGTTGTTTTTTCGCATTTCGTTCTGCACCTGTTACGGTTTATCGAGACAACGAGAAGCAAACTCCATTTGTCGAGTAACAATGTCGTCCAGCCATGAGTTACGAAAAAAAAAAATAAAAAAAAAAAAAAAGATAATGTTTACCTTGAATGGAGCTGCTGGCCTCGATAGCCAAGATCGTCCAGACAATCGGTAAAGAGATCCTCATCGTTCCTGCCCGACTGCTGCACGAGCTACCTCGTATCTCGAGTTTTATACAGCAAATCTCTCGCCCGATAAGTAAGTCACACTTTTTTCTTCGCCACTCACGCCACCGTATACTTGAAGAAAAAAAAAAAAACGCTCTTAATTTTATTAAATTTTTTTATCATCGCACGCTCTTTTGCGGTTATCTAATGAGTACATGCTCCACTCATCAGGTAGTGTGTTTCGTTTTTTATTCACTTTGTTACGAGATCTGAGTAACGTCGTTAGTTATCGTCACAAAAATTGCCTCCCATAACTCGTTCCTTCCGGCCTAATTAGGTACCGAAAAATAAAGAGGAACGGCGATGTTCCAGAAAAAATATTGTCACTCATTAGAGATTGTCTGGGGGCAAAAAAAAGCTCATCTAAAGGAGCACGAGAGGGTGGGAGAGAAAAAAATTTTTTTAATATCTATGTGGGTCATTTCGCGGTGCATGAGATTTTCTGATCGATCAAATGGATTTGGTGGAATTTTCGTGTTTAAAATTTTCAAGTAATTTGTTTTCAAGTTGCGTGAGATTCAAGCCAAAACCCGTGTCAGTTACATGCATTCTCAGACTCGTACGGAACAAAATGTAACCATCCGTAACATGAAGTTTTTCCTGTGCACCGCGAAAAAGGAAAATATATGCAGTCGCACACCACAACACTAGCAGATAGACAAGAGACCGCACGAATCAAGCAATAAAAAAAAAAAAAAAAAAAATCCAATATTTACCAATATTCTATACCTGCCTTAGGTTATTTTTTGGGATAAAGTATAGCGTAGTTCTGGGGAAGCGGCACACCGATGACTGGCAAACTATCGGAGTTCAATATCGCGACTAGTCTCATCTACGAGTGACACAAGCCCAAATAAACCATTGTGCGTCTGTCACGTGCATAAAATATCGATGGGAAAATTAAGCAATCGATTGTTTTCTGTGCAAACTGCCGTGCTATTTTCTTGTAGGTGATTGCGTTCCGACGATGTCTTCTTACATTATATATTATGATACCATTCTATCTATTGTATCATTGAAAGAAGGCGAAAGGTGATTCAGGATCGCCGTTTTGTTGTCCAATTAAAAAAAGTTTTCCTCGCAAAAGCTTGCACGAGCAATCAATGTTAAAAACATTTTCCAGTTTGAAGTGTAAGTATCGATAAAGAAAAAGAGAAAACCAATTTTTTTTCCTCTCAATATTGACTTTGAGCCAACAACTTCGGGCACAAACTTTATTAACGTTTGCTCCTGAGACCGAAGGTATGCGTGGTACACGTTTTATCGGAATTACATTTTTGCAGTGAACAGGAGGTTTTCTTTTCTTTTTTTCTTTTTTTTTTTTTTTTTCTTCAAGAGTTACTCAAACTTTTTAGAACGGGTCTGAGAATCACGCAAGCTTATGCAAGCACCCTTTCTTTGTACAACGTATAGAAATAGAAATCACGACTTCAAAAAAAATGTTCATGTTGATTACGAAATAACACTAATTTCTTTTTTGTATAATACGCTTTGTTTTTAAATTTAATGCAAATATTTTAAGGTAAAAAAAAATTGGTATTGAAATTTGTAGTTGATCGCATGATAGTACGAATGAAAAAAAAACTTTGATACAACATGAAGTATAAAACTTGCATACTGCAAAAAAAGTCGCATAATACTTCGTTAGGTGTGTACTCACACCATTTATTTTGTAATTCGATGTATAAATTTTTTTTTCCTTTTTTTCAACACCAAAACTATGTATACTACATTTACAAAATAAAACCAACTAAAGATTTTAAATAATTTTATTAAAAAAAACAACTACAAACAATAAGAGTTTAAGAAAGCTTGTTTCAGTTCGCAAAACGATGCAAGAATTTTTTTTTTTTCCCGCGGTAAATTGTACAGCGCAAAAGACCGTGATGCTTTAATATTTCTTGGTTTTCCGGATTTTACGTCGAGAACACGCCAGAATAAGAGAAAGTTACAGGTATACTTGCAGTAGCGGGTGGCACTATACCCTCGTCTGTCTGCGTTCTTAGGTGTAGTACAGGTACACACACACACACACACACACAGAGTATAACTACTTGGGAATCGCTGTGGGATGGAAGTCTCTGGGGAACCCTCCAAACTTTACTCCCTGCACACGCAGCCTTTGACTAGAAACAGCTCTCCTTCCCTCGCTTCTTCATACTTTACACTCCTTTTTCTCTTTTTCTTTTTTTCTTTCATTTTCCTTTCTGCCGCGCGTGCTACGAAAGTAAAGCTCTCTCCAGAACTGTGTGTGTGGATCGAGAAACTTTGTCTTGTTGTGCAACGGGCGTTTCATTTTTGAAAGCTCTATGTATATATTTACCGTCATGATTACTCGAAAAAGCCAAAAGTACAATCCATACGGAAACTTTGTTTTAAAATGAAGTTTGGTTGATCACCCGTGGCTTTTTTATCGTCATTGTTGTTAAATGTGCTTGTAAACTATACAATCAAATCATCATACATCGAATGTTTTAGGGGAGAAAGAAAAGTGCGGTACCTTTTTTGAACAGACAACGAAATCGAAACTATGAAGTACCTTAATTTAATTTAATTTTGTGGAAAGCTTGCTTTGTTTGGTCTGGTGCAAAACTTTTTGTTTTAAAAACCAAAATCATACCAAAAAAATTAATTCAACTTCAAATATAATTGTAATTTAATAGACTTCTGTGTGTACACAATGAGCTTGCTTTATTCTTAATTCTGTTTTTTTTTTTTTTTTTTTTCCAAAAATACCTTCAATAAAAAATCGAAATATCTTATCCCTCAACAATAATATTAAAAATGCATACATATGTACACGGATATCAACACAAATTATCTGACGTCTAATATATATATATATATAACGATGGGTCGCACGATTGTGCTGTTGCAGGGGTCCATTCAGCGTGGTACGGAAATGCATTCACCGGCAGACCGGCCAGACGTTCGCCGTAAAAATCGTCGACGTGGCCAAGTTCACCTCGAGCCCGGGCCTCAGCACAGCGGGTAAGCAAAATCATGTATATATATATATATATATATATATATGTATGTATATACCTATGAAAAAAAACCTCAGCATGCATTGTCCCCCTCGTTATACCCATATGAATTTCGAAGCCTGCCAGAATCATACGCTACACACGCTTATACCCTTATATACATATATACACGTACATTACGGCCATTTTATCCCGTAAAGGGCTGTACCACGCACGTATGTCGTATAGAAGCAGAGCGCTATTGTCGTTGCGGCCGCGAGACAAAAGTCCGCACATATCTGCACTGTTGGCCGGCAATAATAACGCCCGCCGATTTCACGCCTCTCGAGCTGGTCCTCCCAACCGCTTTAATCGAGCCGTGCACGCGAACAAACTTTTTCTTTCCCCCGGGCACCAACTCGTTTTCGCCATTGAATATTTTTTTCTTTCTCCAACCCGCGTTTGACACTTTATTCTTTGTTGAATATAATTTTTTTTTTTTTTTTTTTTCTAAATTTGCACGCGTTTTCAGAAAAAATGAATGCAAATAGATGGTTTTATCGCAGATTGGGCATGTACATCTATATATGGGTGCGTGTACGAGTTCGTTCGATGCACGATAAGAAATCTCTCGGCCGAAGGACGTGTATATTATATGCATATGCGTAAGATAATAATTTGCCCGTCGCATGAAAACTGCTTGACTTTTGCAGATTTGAAGCGCGAAGCTACGATATGCCACATGCTAAAGCACCCCCACATAGTGGAATTGCTCGAGACGTACAGCTCCGAGGGTATGCTGTACATGGTGTTCGAGTAGTAAGTAATTAAGACATCGCATTTGTTAATTTTTTTTCCATCAATCATCATAGTCATCTTCTTGCGTTTTAATTTGTTTCCATCACCTGTGTCCACAGTATGGGCGGATCGGATTTGTGTTTCGAGGTTGTGAGACGCGCCACGGCTGGCTTTGTTTACAGCGAAGCTGTAGCTAGGTGAGTACTTGTCGGTTCGCCGATGCGTTTTCTCATTGGGGAACAAAAAAATACACTCTACCGAGACATCAATCGGCCCGATTTTCGTGAACAACCAATCATCCGATTAAACAGCACACACAAAGAAATCTTTCTTCATTAATTATACTTATTGATTTTTACGCACAATGTGCCCTTGGCATTAGAACCATCCTGGCTTTTTGAAGTACGTGAATTTAAAAGCGCGTGATTAATCGAATCACGCGAGTGCTCTGATTTTCTTATCGATACCCAATTTTTTTGATTGAAAACGAATCGGTCGATTTAAAGGAAAGCTCGCAGAGATACGCGTCTTTCACGTACGTCAATGAATTATCGCAATGTTGATATCACGTGTTCAAGGAGACGTTTAAAAAAAGTAAAGCCCCGAATTATATTTTCCAGACAAAGATTTCTGCCCCGGGGACTTTTATTATTATTATTATTATTATTACTTTTTTAATATAGATATTCCGCGTATCATCGTGTACTAGCCAATTTTAGTACACGATTGCGCATATATTTACATGTGTTTTTTGTTAATTATCCGGACAAGCAAGCACCTTATACGTAATATACTTGGTGTTGATTCTGCAAAGATAAACTTATCATCTAGCCGTTTACTTGCGATCAACGATATTTATAAATATAATAAAAATTGTGAACAGTTGCTGGCACTTGTAAGAAAATTTATCCTTTGCTACGTGCATCAACTGGTAAAATGTACCTACATTCAAGTGAGTCAAAATTTTACGAATGTCGCCTCCATTCGTTAAAAAACAGTAAGGGATGACTTAAAAAAAATACCCCACTCATTTGACCTCCAAAAATAACTATAAGCGCCGCGTACCAATCAGATAACGTTTAAAAGAGCCATGAAAGAGTACCTTGACAGTATCACCGTAATGGACTGAAAACGCTTGATGATACTCCAATTATATAATGAAAAAAAACGAAAATTTGGTGAACGTAGAAATGCAAATTACAGCCACTACATGCGGCAAATTCTGGAGGCGTTGCGCTACTGTCACGAGAACGACATAATCCATCGGGACCTGAAGCCGCAGTGCGCCCTCCTCGCGGGCGAGGAGAACTCGGCACCGGTCAAGCTGCGCGGCTTCGGCGTGGCCGTCCAGCTGCCCTCCTCACAAGCAAACGGCGTTGGTAAGTAGGGCGGTTCCTACCTCACGCCTACACATTACGACACATTAACTACGGGGCCACACCCTCGCTGATGACTACACCATTATTATACTTTAGATGCATCTCTCTCTCTCTCTCTCCCCCTTTGTTATGTCCCTTGATCTTTTATTATACTCACTCGGTCTCAATTTCCATTCGGCCACTCTCATCCCATTGCTGACCAATGAAGCTCCATTTAAATACTCCAACCACCAGCTTTATTTTTTCTCATGGGAGGAAACGGATCTATCTAAAATATATTTTCACCATCAAGCAATTTCAGCAACTGATAGAACTTTTCAGCTTAAAGTAGGCTTCCCCCGTCGTTGTTTTTACACCAGTGAGCTTGTATTTTGACCGCGGCTAGATCAATCAATCAAAGTTAAGTTGATACATTAGATTGAAACCCATGCGTACAAATATGCCTACGTTTAAAAGCCCCCCCCCCCCCGTTCACATTGAAATCTTCAAGTCTCATGAACCTAACGTAATGACATATATATATGTATACTTGTTGTTTTGCTTCTCGGTCCATTGTGGGCTTTGTCCGTCCATCGGCCGGTCATCAATCACTGCAGGTACTAGCATTATTTTTCCGGATAGTCGGGGTGTTTTAGGGCCACCGAGGAGGAGAGCTCTCGTTTCGTCTGATGTACTCATTACACTCGTATATATTATAGCTAACGTGGACGACGCTCGCCCGATCGACACTATGTGTATGCCCATCACTGTATACAGGCGTTATTGCGCGGAGATCGATTTTGATTGTGTGTGCCCGCGCTTCTTCCCTCACCCGCGGCCCCTCGATGGTTTAATTAAGGCATACCGATTCGATTACTACCACACGCCACGCCATTGAGCATTTGGCGCTCGGTTGTACCGGTTTCATTGAAGAAGCCTCAAGTTTTCGGGTATGTCTCGATTGCCGCCGAGAGAAAGACGGATCGAATCAGCTATCCTCTGGAAGAGAGCGCGAGCACGATGTATACGAGCCAACCCCTCGGCGCTTTACCACCGGGAAAACGAGGTTACGCTGCACGCTCCGAACACTTTGTTCCCTCCAATGAATCAACTAACCAAAGGGCTGGTGGCCTTGTATGCGTGTACAATACGTACTAGGTGACACTAGGTGTATGTGCATTAGCACTATACTCGTGAGAAATTTGTGTCTTTTTGTTATGCATGTATATACTTACCTGTACGCGCGAGCAAAAGGGAGCCACGTATAATGGGGGGGAGAAAGGAGAGATAGAGAGAGAGAGTTAGTCACTTGAGTTTGCTTTGGTGCGGCAAAGGCCGATGGCTCTGAATAAGTACACGGCAATTAAGTCAGTTTTCAACTAGAATTTACTTTGTGACCACAAGTATATTTATGATGTACGAGCCTCTTAGAGGCTCAATTTGCACTGTTTGTTTCGGCATTATATATATTGTATGGGCCAAGATCCATGTATTGCGTTCATTGCCTGATGTCTCTTCTACTTATCGTCACTGACAATTAGTACATACATTTTTTTGTTCACACCTAATATGTACACATACACCTACTTTTACATCGGAGATAGGTTTTCGTTATACTTTTGTTTTTGCAGATATTAAATTAGTACGTAGATTTGTCGATTTTATTTAGAAAACTTTGACCGACTTAGATTAGAATTTATACGTATATAAGTGACGGTGTTTGGAATACATTTACACACGTAACGAAGAAAGCAAACAAAATTTTATTTTTCGATACATTTTAAACTTTAATAATTTATAACATTTTTTTTCTTTTTCTTTCTTATATTCAAATAATTTAAGAACCATACGACTTGATTGTCACGATGCTTTTGATGGATGTTGTTTTTATTGTTGTGATTGTTATTTTCGTAATTAAATTAGTTATCAACTTTTACATAGTTCTTAAATTATTTGAAATTATTCTAAAGAACACTTAATGCATATTTTTTTCTTTCATTATCATTATTATTACAACTCCAACGTACAGATTCCTTCAAGGCATAGGGCATTTATTTTCGTAAAGAAAACATGAACTTTCTTCCAAAAGTTCATGTTTTTTTATGATATATATAAAATATAAATGTTGAGTAATCAAAATTGCTCTGCATTCATGTACTCTATTAAAAAATGTCCACACATAAAATACGTATACACGCTCTGCGGCTTGATAAAGTATCGATTCACATCGTGAAAAGGACAATGATGTTTTGAAGAGACATTCGTGTGCCTTGAAGGACATGATAAATAACGTTATCGAAAAATATAGGTGACACACACGAGAATGGACATACACGTATGCATATCTACGTAATATATGAAACATTTGGCTAAATGGTCTGCACACCTAAACTATACAGGCATTTCTGCATTGAATTTCAATAATTAAACCTGGATGTTGTTTCGGAATTTCGTTTCAATGAATTTAGAAACGTACACGACTGAATATCGGCCGTATCTGAGCCCAAAGGGGCGGGTCTACTTGAAGGTCGACGATGAGGGTAAGCTTATTGGCTATAAAACAAAAAAAAAACAAAAAAAAAAAAAAACATCCAACCTAAAAATTAAAGCTAAATCAAGTATCAGATAACAACCTCCTTTTTTTGACTCATCACATATTCTGCGGGATATCCCTATTTTCCTGCATTTATTTGCTGCGTAAATTAATAATGATTGTGCTTATTCTTTCATCACAAGCCATTTGGTTCTCACCTTATGTATTTTGCAATTAACGAAAGAAAAAAAAAATCCTTACGTGTCATTATACATGCATCAAACAACACCTCCACACGCGCCTGTACAGCTTGTCTATACTTGACACGTTCAAGCAATGCCTTCACAGCACAGTATGCCTAATATTACCCACAAAATATTTTTCTCACTCCTTATCTCTTTACTTACACGTATTGTTTATTTATCATTGATCCTTAAAATATTTGTCACGAATGTATACACGCACTGTGTGTGATCTGGTTCCCGACATTATTTTGTTTTTAATTCGATGTCTCTCTGTTGGCGTTTCGAACTATTATTATCATTATTATTTATTATTTATCATTCGATGACTGCATCGTACCGTAGAAGTCAGTGTTTCGACTTCATGTACCCATACAATGAGAATCAAACCACGAAATGTTTTGCCCGTCACTTTACAAGTATACACTTACAAAATTTCCAAGCACAAATGATACATCAATAGCATAGTGTCACGTTGTCAGAAACTTATATTGAAATGAAATGAAAAAAAAAAAAAAAAAAAAAATACTCTCCTAAATCAATGTACCAATCGCCAAAGCAGTGTAAACGAACGAATGGCAGGTGTAGATATCAAGATGCGCACGAATCTTCTTTAATAAAAAAAAAAAAAAAAAAGAAGAAAAAAAACAAAACAAAACAAAAACTGTCTTTTGCTAGGATTGGCATCCACAAGCTGCAGTTTCCCTTTTGAAGACCTTACCGATGCCGAGGACTCGCTTATGAGCGACACTGAGGACCACATTGGTATTATCGGCATATATCCGTATACACGCACAAACACACGCGCACACACACACACATACATACATACATACGTTGTCTGTGTTGTATTGTGTCAATACTCTTTGAATGAATAAAACGCGAGACTAGAAGGCATTTTTTTTCTCGAGATTTCACACCTTCTTGTATACAGACTGAGATTACAAGTACTTTACTACTTTAATTGCCACTTTTTCTTCTTACGTCTCAAGGTTTTTTCACCGTCAGTTTTTCAATTTCCATTTGGTAAGTACCTAAATGTACAATTTTTTTTTTTCTTTTTTATCACTGCCTCGACCTGGCGCCTTCTATTCTCGCAGTTGAGTTTACAAGCAGCTTGTGAATCAGCTTATCATGAAATTGAATTAAACTTTACAATGTTTGTGCAATATACGATACACATTAAAAATTGTGTAAAATATTATTCCTGTGTACATAATAACGATAGTAGTAATTGTTTGCAAGTGAAAACCAAGTGATCGTGTTGTCGTTGTGTCGTTTTTTATACGATAAAATTTTGAGTCTCGCTTCAAATACAGATTTCGAAATCAATCGATTTTAAAATCTGATGTGCTTTTAGATAATTAGTTTTTATTATTGTTATTCAAACAGTAGATACTTATCGCAGAAGATCGTAGCAATTCTTGAGTCTCGTTTGGCCATTTTACACTACACACCTATATACGTACTTGTGCATATTCGTCGACCTCACGTCTAGATGTGCTTTTTCTACTCAGATCCCTCATTTTCTGTGCGTCCGTCCCTTTTTTGTTTCATTTCATACTTGCCTGAGATTTATCATCTTCAATGTTTACTTTATTCTCACTACGTCCATATCACAAGTATATTATACTACTTGACATTAATGGTACATATTATACATTACACTTCTATCATTCGTTGATTCACCTGCATCAATTGACAAAAATGTTCACTTTGAGTTTCGTGTTTTTTAATAGATACAATTCCTGATGTGCACTTGGAAAAAAAAAAAAAAAAAAAAAAATACACGTCCTTACGAACTTCCATCCCTCTGTACCGTTTGAGCAAAAAAATCTGTTCATCTTCCCGCGGTGTAGGATTTGTTGTACTTATAAGCGCATCACACCTCCACGACATCGTAGCGAATAGATCCGTTTGTTTTGCCTCCCATATCATTATACATACATACACGTAGCTGATGCACCTCCTGTTTTATGTGTACGTGTAAGAACGTATTGTTTGCTATACGCAAGCATGCCAGAAGTACTCGTTCGATCAAGCGATCGCTTGCGATTAACGTTTCATTGCATTAAATCATAGCTGTTTGGTAAACGTTGCTCGTCAACCACAAAACATCCACACTTTGTTTTAATCGATGGTTTTACGTAATACTTGCCAGCTTGTATCCTTTATTTCCTGCCACGTGAAATACGATGTATACGGAACGCGTGCGGAACTCGAAGAATTTTTCAATCACCGAATTTCCTCCTCGAACGCGACTGTTTGGAATTTTTAAATTATTTGCAAATTTTACGCGTTATACGGTACTAAGGTGAATAATAAACTAACGATCATTGGTAAGTAACACAAGTCGATCTACTGCTTATCGACTGTTTGATCGGTTACATCGAAGCAAATTATATATGTATTGTGAACACGTTAAAGAAAGGAAAAAAAGTTATTACGAAAAAACAGCGTTTTCTTGTTATAAATACTGTATTTGATTAGGTAAAGCTGGTGAAATATAATTGCTGGAGTTCTCAATGTTGTTATTAATTTGTGGTCATTTAAAAGCTTTTTACCCTGTACGGTGATGTGCAATAATAATATGCAACGGGAATCAATGCGAATAAAGACCATTTGTCAAGGAAATAAAGGATGCCATCGAAATTTTCGTGACATTCGTGTATCCGGCATATAGAGCAAACAAGCCCAAATAGTACATATACACCCAAATAGTATATGTACGATACATAAATTCATATGCTACGAGATACGACGCCACGTGTAATTTAATAAGCTGTTTTATTGATGGTCCGTGGTTGCTGCTGCTGCTGATGATGATGATATGCAGGTCGTATCGGATGTCCGCACTTTATGGCACCGGAAGTAATACGGCATAGGCAGTACGGCAAACCGGGAGATGTCTGGTCGGCAGGTGTCCTGCTCCACGTTCTTCTCACCGGTACGCTTCCGTTCGTCGGTTCGCGGGAGCGTCTAAGGGACGCGATTTGCCGCGGCAGAGTCCAGGTACGTCCTTTCAATACTCCATGTACTTGTGCGTATCAAAAATAAAAATATCGCCCATCCGGAGGCTTTGGAAAATAAAGTGATTTCTAGTAAAAAAAAAAATAAAAAAAATAAAAAAAATAAAAAAAAAGACATCGAAACAAGAGTGACGACTGGGGTGATTTTACAGATGGATTCGCCGGTGTGGGACACGATAAGCGAGTCGGCGAAAGATCTAATCCAGCGAATGCTTAATCTGGACACGGGCCGCAGGATCACCATCGCGGAGGTGCTCAACCACAAATGGCTCCGAGTAAGTGCATGGCTATTGTGCTTTTTATTTTCGTTCCCTTCCTCTTCATCAAGAGCTACCACGTATTGTCGGGGCGAGAGAAACAGGGAAATCAAAGCACGTCCCGCAAAATATTTACCAAAAACTGCATATCCGCCACAATTTTTGGTGAAACCCCTTTTGATGAAAATCTTGGTGTTTCCCGACGTGACGTACCACGGAGTCGCACCCATGCACAGTGCGTAAGCCGTGACGTGGTTTTTTTAGAGCACAAGTGTAAAGGCACATGTTGTGTATATAGGGTGATGGAGGGATGATCGTCGAGAGAAAGGGAGTTTATGCAGGTACAGTGCATCCACGGTTGGATGCTGTGCACGTGCAAGTGGGTTATCGATCGATCCTCCGCTCCGCTCCTCCCGGGAGGGCTACCTCGGACGATTAATGGAAATAAACTAGGCGTGCGGCCACCTTTACCTTTTTCCTCGAGCACCACACTCTCCTCCCTCCCCCTATTAACTCTCTCTCTCTCTCTCTCTCTCTTGCTTTACTCGAGTTATCCACCCGCTCGAGCGCTCGATATATTCACACGTACGTGGCCACGCAACTATAGGCACGGCTATTCTCTCGCCCTCGCGATTGAAAAAAGGGCGTATCGGCTTCATCACCATGCACACGTGTATCTCATCAATCCTTGCGTGTAATAAAGCTCCATATTCATTGTCCATGCCAAAATATACGAGATTCGAAAATTTTATCGAGCAACGGGGGTACGAGAGTTCAGGCTTGCTTCTGAAAAATCCCACCAAAAAGTATTTCAAGGACTCGGGCTCAGTACGAGGGTGCGTTTCAACCCCTTTGCAACAAGTACAATAAGGAGCTAGGCTTTGTTGCTGTTCCTCGTCACCTTAACTTTACCATCAATCACATAAACATTGGTGACTTTGTGGACGCAGCAAGTATGTCACGTAATGTGTATACGTAGTATTGCGATCGGAGAGCGAGAGCATCCTTCGGTATATTCTGTGTAACGATTGACGGAGGGGATGGAAAAAAAAAAAAAAAAAAAGTAATTTTCTCGTTTCGTTGCAGGACCGGGACAAGGGAGTGGCGCGCATACACTTGGGCGAGACAATCGAGGAGCTGAAGAAATTCAACGCCCGGCGAAAATTGAAGGCGGCGGTCAAGGCCGCGGTATCCTCCCCCAAGTGGCACACCCCGTATTCCGAGGCGAACGGCGACACTTACTACGAGGCTTGCGACGACGAAGTCATGAGCACAGGTACACACATACATATACATACGTTATATGGGTCAGCAACAGCATCTTTGTCCCTTGTAGGTCGCGCGCGAATTCGTGGTGTGTGTTTGTGTATACCCACCACTACCTATATGTACACAGATCGCTGTCGTTTTTGCTGCTGCAAAATTACCTTTGTAGCAAGATACAATGCATATTTGAGCCGTGCGCGTAGCGATGATATCGAGTTGGCCGAATAATTGATTTCATTGATTTCATTGATTTTCACAGGAGTTGTCGCTGAGATTTTGGACTCGTTGGACGACATCGAGGTGCTCTACGAAAGCGACAGGCTAAGCAGATCGGAGATTCTAGCAGTCGTCGACGACAAGCGGCTACGGGCGTTACTTGAGGTGAGACAAAAAAAAAAAATTACGCCATCCCCGCACTTTACCGAAAAATTGCGTTGTGTGTGCTGTGAAAAATCGATTCCTACAAATCCACCCGTGCCCAAAGTCCGTTATCAAGTTCGATTGTACAGTGAATTTCTTGACGCGTCCAACGAAAGTAGGAAGAAGCAAAATTAGAGCCCGTTGTTACTCGTAATCGGTAAGATAGGCTGTCGCTGACAACCCCTAGACCTGGAAATCCATTGAAGCATATATAGTAGCGACAGTAGCAGAGTACAGTTCCCCATCGATCGATGGCACGTATAGGGGTGAGATTCTGCGGCGGCGCGACTCCCGCACCCTCGTTGATAACACGCTTAGTATCAGTCTCCGACGAACCGCGGCGCTGCGAGCCTCGTTCTCCTCCGATCACCATCATCTTTGCGGTTGCGGCCGGCTATTAGTTCATCGTGTCCCCGTAACGGAGCCACCGTCCGTGGGTGCGCGCGAAAGCTCTCTCTCTCTCTCGCTCGAACTTGCGCCAAAAGCTCGCATGCGTCGTTGATAAAGGATAATACAAGTATAACAGGGTTGGTCCACGGATAAAACGAGAGAGAGAGAAAAGCCCTTGCCGGTGATTCGTCAAGATGGCCGTCTGAGGGTGCTCGGAAGCTGTGAACGAGAGAGAAAGAGAGGGCGCGCAGAAGCATATCCGCGCAGTGGGCCGAGAGCTACGGTGTATTGTTGTTGACGGGGTGTATAACGGACGATAAGGGAAAGCCATCAGAAAGAGCGCGGGTACCTACAATAATGTCAATGAGAAGTACGATGCAGCTGACGATGGCCGAGTCGCAGTCCCGGATGTATCTGCGCCGTCAGGCACCCGTCATCCTCTTCCTCATGATCCTCTTCTTCTTCTTCATTTCTTTCGCTTTGCTCATCATATTCTTCACGACCGCCTGAGTGAGCGCCCCCCCGCCGCCGCCTGTCATCTACAGCGGCGGCGATTACCCGGTTTAGCTCCTCTTTTTCCCGTCAATCCTTCTCCGATCGGTTATTTCATTTGTACAAAAGTAACAAAATATAAAAAGACATGCATCACTGCGAGCTGATGCTCATCGGGGAGACCGAGCTCATTGGGGACTTGCTCGAGCTCGTCGGCTTGATGGTGAGTCGTTTTTCTTGCATGTGTGTGTGTGTGTGTGTGTGCGCGCGCGCGCGCCTGTCATAACGATCGAGTCCAGAGCCTCTCTCTGTTTTTATGCTACTGGCCCATGTGTCGAATTTATTGAGCTCCCATATATTTTCACTAGAGTGAAAGTTAAAAGTCACCTTACCTTCGCGGGGGTGTAATTGTTGTAACAAAATTTGTGGGTTTCAATGAAATATTGGCTAGATAAATTTTTTTGCCGAATCCAATTTGTTTATTCGACACTTTGTTGGTTTAAAATATCATTCACAAAAATATCATTTAAACACGTTTACGCAAACGTATGATTTCACCGATTAATCAGCACGATGCTCCCTATGAATATTCATACGACACATAATTTCCGTTCAACCGTTTCATTTTTAATATATTAATTTGGATTTGGTGCCACTTTTTTTCCTTCATTGGGCGCTCCTGCTCTTCTACTCAATGATTTCCAAATTTGTGGCTCATACACCATATATTAAAGAGTAGTTGAAATTGCATTCATGGATGATTCGGTAAACAAAATTTTACCCAAGCAGCTCGCTATGATAAATCCAATTGCTTGATTTCCTCAGTCGAAGAACAAAATAGATGAATTACTTAGTTGATGAAAGTACCTAGATGGTACGCAACATTTGTCGATAGGTTTGCCACGTGTCTATGAATGTACGAACGCACCTCGTTTCCCAGCTTTCGTGCCATAGCACTTTTCGGGCGACAAAGTTACCGCAGGGAGAGCGCGTGAAAGGCTTTTTTGTCGGGAAAGCCGAAATCGATGCACAAACGAGCCATTAAAGTAATGAAATGTTCGCGTGTCGATGAATGAACGATTGTCCCGGACGGAGCTGTTTTAATGGATTGATGCGTCAAATTTGCAGATCTACGACAGAATAGCGACGAGCGTGCCGTCGCCTTGTCGGCCACCCCAAACTGATGCGGTTCAGCGAGCCCACGAGGTCGAGGAGCTTCTACGGGAAGCGGAGAGGTCCTCGTCGCGAAACCTCGAGCGCAGCGATCTCCGGGAACTACGTGAACTCATCGGCCAGCCCCACTTCAAGGTAAGCCAATCCTACCCCCCCCCCGTTTTTAATGCCTCTTTCTCTCTCTTGATTTTTGGGCACTTTTCCACGTACTATATAGTCTTTTCTTTTAAATTTAATTTCAAATCAACTCGTATGAATTAATTACTACACAACAAGTGTACGAGCCATTTGTTGTATTTCCTTGGCTTTTATACAAGAAAGCTGCTGCGTAGCATGATTGTTTTACCCAACCGTTGAGGCTATTTCGGGCCCAAGGGCCCTACCCTAATAAATACCTCATACACTCTGGTTTTCCCTCTTAATTATCTGGTGATTGATTGAATATTCATGCGAGACATGCGCTTGCCTCATTGGTGGCCAATGTATTATCCAATGACACCGATCAACCATTTTTTGCGATGAAACGACGACCTATACTCCGCAGGCTATCCTGCGCAAGGTAATTGACTTATTATTCGAGAGCACGATAGGTACCGAATACTTTGTGTACTTTGGTGTCATCCTGCGTTATATGTTGGACGCTTGTACATCTTCATTACGCTTTTTACTATTTTTCCACATTTGTTCATTGCAATACTGTTTAATATACAAGTACAAGGGGAGGGGACAAGAAAAAAAGTACCAAGACCAGCGTCCGGTTGTGGGTCCCTTGTTAACGAGTCCTACATGACACTGGGATGAAACACGAGGGCTGTAATTGATATTGAATAGCCCGAGAGAGCAAAGAAAGACAAAGAGGGATCGATGCAATTGATGGCCGTCGTCGATGACTTCGTTGTGGCTCTTGTTCGACGTGGTAACCTGGCGCTCAAAGAACTGACGGGTAAACAGAGTAGAGACGCTCGAGCCGGGAATGTAGGTCATTCGTTGAAACTTTCTATTGAAAAAAAAAGAAAAAAAAAAGAAACTGGAGAACGAGTGGAGCAAGGGTGTACCTGAGTGTGTCCAGAGACTGTACGAATGTACAAAAAAACATTTAGAAAACAAATGAACGAACGTATCTATGTGTGCAATAGCCTGCACGGTTGATGAGATATAATGGTACCTTCCGGATCAGCTTCCACTGTTCCATCCAGCGAGCCTTGGCTCTTTTTTTTTTTTTTTTTTTTTTACCCCCTTCCTTCTCCCGAGTCTCTCGTCATCGACCTCTATATTTGCATCCGCTTGATTGTAACCCTCCCCCCCCCACCTACTTGCTCTTCCTCCCTGGCCTTGTCCTTTTTCCGCGACAAATTGCTACCTCCGCGAAGAGCTCCATCAGCGAAAATTTCCACGGAGCTCTTACCCCCTGCCCACTCGCTCAGTAATATGTATGACGGGCTACTCGAAGCCCACCCTATATACCGTCGGGCAATAATTTTCACCTCGTCGTGCTTCTTTAGTATAACGGAGCTCGGCGCTCGCAATTAGAGACACGCAGTAGAATTTTTCAACGTGTTAAATCCAGCTTTAACTCTCTTTCAGTATAAAAATTATTATATTCCATTCTCCTCTGTGTATACCTCGTGCAAATCGTTGGCTTGAGCTTGCGATCCCTCCCAACGCGTATGAGCACCAGTTGTCGATTCCTTTGTACGCGTTGGAAACTTTAGTGGCTGCAGGTGGTTATATGTATACGTGTATGACAAAAGGTGTTCCCTCAAGCTCGCAGTTTATTGTTGGTCTCGACGAAGAAACAGCGTCAAGATGGCTCAAATGGTCACGCATTAAAATTTTTCGGGCCATGCCAGCTGAACTTGTCGCCGCTCGTCACGTACATCAACAACTGCTTGCTCCAAACTTTCCCCCCCCCCACTCTAGCTTCATCCTTTCATGGGAAATAAGAAAAAGCTCCGCGGCGTCACTTACCTCCCCCGAGCTGGCTTTTGGCACTAGCTATGACGAGTAGTTTGTATTATCCGTACAGCGCTGGCTCTCTTTTTCCGGGCTGTTTTTTCTTTACTTTTTTCCATTTCCGCTCACTCGTGACGGTCTCGCGAGAGAGCAATTGTGCCCGAGCGTGCAAGCGGTAGCGGCTCCAAGAGCTCCACAGTATATACCAAGATGCAGAAGCTCGAGAGCTCACAACTACATTTGTATTCGGACGAGTGCCGCAGCACAGAGACGCGCCAGGAAGTACAGAGAGAGAGAGAGAGAGAGTAGTAGGGAGCTGCGAGAGCTTGCAAGCTCGCGACACGGAGGGAGGGAGGACGGCGAGTGGCGGCGCTGGTACGCCACAGTGTGCACTGCACGGGGGCCAACTCTGGTTCTCTCTGTCTTTCATTCCGACTCCGGTAGCTCGTGCTCCCCATCCAGCGGCGGAAGAACGGTAGAGCCGGGAGTAACCAGGGCGCCGCCGAGCTAGTACGCCGTTGATCGTAGCTCGTTTACGACGCCACCGGGTGCGCCGTCGTCGTCAAGCTCTCCCAGAGTGCCGCACGTGACACGTAGTGCTATAGTAATTGTTGTCCGCATTATGCGTGAATACATTTTACATAAAATTCAAGCCGGTCCATGTAAAATACGTGAAAGGATCGCGCGAGTGGGAGGCCGTAAAAGCACTCCTCACGCGCTCGGTCGTTTCGAGGTGTATACTTTTTTAGCTCGGAAGCCGGTACGGTGCGTTGCCACTGCGTGTAAGCGTCACTCGTGCAGGCGTCGGTGTACCTTATGTGCCTTTCCCCTCTACACACGCACACACACACACACACACACACCCACGCTCCACTAGGTAAAGTACCTACCGGCGTCCAGTGTGCGGACTGTACTCTGTTCCCTTGGTCCTTGGACAATACTATAATAACTTTGTCCCGATTTTTACGATGTATATAGTATAGATGGATATAGTATACGAAGCTGTCGAGTCTCCTCTCTGTTTCGTTTGCATATACGTATAGTTACACGACCCATACTTGTGCAAGCTCCGAGCTGAAAACTATGCGAGAAAGAGAGCTACGGCACTCTCGTGGCATTGATTTTGCCGCGCGCTGAATCTCGTGGTGTACTTATTATGCGCCGTAGGCACACGAGTGGGAGATTGCAGCCTAGCCGGGTCTGCTGCTGCTTCCACTGTGTTTATTAGCGGGTATGAGAGAGAGAGAGAGAGAGAGACGCCGGGGAAAGATTTGCCGCAAGCTCGTATTGTCCTGAATACGTACTCTGGCTTAAAAACAAAACTGCTGTTGCGCTCCCTCCGAGACCGAGTGTACACACACACACACACACACACACACACACACACACACACACATACACACGATAAACAGGGGCGGGTAGAAGAGAGAGAGAGAGAGAGAGAGAGTCCCGGGGGCTGTTATATTCGAGCCGGCATGTGCACTTGAATAGGGAAGCAATGAGCGTACAGTTGCCCGAGATTCTATAGATTCGTCTCGAATGGGTGATGATGGTAAGGGTTGTAAAAAACAAATGTCACGCGGGTGTAGGTGGTGGTGAAAACGAGTCCCAAAGTTGGATGGCCAAGCCAGAGGTAAAGGGATTATAGAGGGCCGGCAGCGTTCGTCCTGGTTTCCCTTGGTTACGAAAATGATTCAGGTTAGGGAGACGCAGGGCACGCGCGTGCAAGCTCCATATCTCTTTCTCTCTTTGCTCCAGTTTCGAATGAGAGCACACTTTGGCCTCCCCCTATTTCCGTGTGTGTGTGTGTATGAGCTTTTCTTTAGGCTCGTCGCGGCGGGAAAGAAAAGCGGCTTTTCCATCGCGACCCATGGCGCCTCGACATACATACGTGTTTACATGGTATGTCTTATAGGTACGCCGCTTAAAGGGCTCTCGTGGAGGTTTTCGGGTAGCTGTAATTTTTCCAGGGGATGCTTGGTTTTACTAGCCGACTGTTCTGGCCGGTGGGTGGATCAAAAGAGTCGCAGGACGATAAAGAACGGGAGAAGATACGGTTTTAAGGTGCTTTTGCTTGCGTGACCGAGAATTTTTTTTTTTTTTTTTTTTTTTTTTTTTTCATTCAGCCTTAGATGCAAAAAAGGACTTTAAAAGGGTGAGAAAAGCTTGCGGATCGATTTCGGCATTTTTTCACTGACCGGAGAAATGCGTATACAGCTTACGGGGTATCATGTACCTACTTTTTTTTTTTTTTTTTTTTATTGAATCAATCCCGTACGAGTTTAAACTACCTGTTAAAAAGCTTAATGACGAAAAGGAGTAGAAAAAAATACTTGCTTCATTTGCTGCTGCGGAGAGAAGTATGTACTTAGGTACACCTACGCAACACATATTCAGGGTCCCTTTTTATCCACTTTTCTGGTGCTACATTTTTAACGCCGTGCACCGTATTTTGCCCATAATATTTTACGTCGACGCTCGCATTTCCACCGAAAAGGCATCCCTCCTCGTTTCCTCTTCCTCCAACTTTCCCCTCGCCAGGACTTTATCACTCTTTAACATTTCCTACGCTCGAGTGCATCGTCCTCGTCAACACCCTCTTCACATTCGTCTGGAAGACTTGCCACCTTTTTCAATCTCAACCACATTTTTTTTTTCCATCGAAAGTACGTATCCTGTCAACCAAATTTAATTACACGAATCATCTGTCACTTTTCTCGACTCATCGATTCTCGATACCACGACCCTAGACACACGAATCCACATCTTCCCGCGTAAACGACTTTAGGGTTGTTACGGTCCTGATGCTGGCGAAATTTAATCAATTCGTATCCTGGGATGTCATCTTTTTAAATTTCCTACGAACATCTCGATGCACCATTACAGAAAAAAAAATACCCAGGCCTTTTGTAGAAGAAAAAAAGCTTGTCTGATATATTTCATGTAAATGGAATAGTACATTTTTCTACATCACATTTAGGATCTTAAACTGCATTGCTAAATTGACCTGGAGCACAAAGTATCTCGAAGTGAATTGTATTTTTTGCACCTGATTCTGGGTAAGCCAGTAGTAAGTATTACGAGGACACGTGAAACGACAAACTCGGAGGATCAGTCTTATGGTCAACAATGTTTGTATAAGATTCAGAAATAATTGTGCCTCAACGGTACCGTTACAGTTTCACGCAACAATTCCAATTCAGTTGAAAACGCTTGTACGATGGGGCTCCCACATGTACGTGAACATACCGACTTTTTGGATGTTGATTAAAAATTTTTTTTTTTTTTCGTTCCACTCACGGTAGGTACCCAACGTATGAGCAACGACCGTATAACCGTATATGTATTGCCACACCAGTTGTACTGCTTTGCACCCTTTCCCTCCGACATTGGCGCGTTCGCGGTCACGTGGCTGAATTGCCGCTCGCATCACGGGCGACAAAGTGCATGTAAAACACGTATACGCGAGCACGTATAGCCCGGTGGGAGAGTAGCAGCCGGATGTATGGAGGAGACGAGAGGAGGGAAGACGAGTGGCGCGCGTCATCGCACTTGACTTTGATAAATACGCGAGTAGGGGACGAGAGTCGGGACGGGGGTGGTATATTCAACGTGAAGAGCCGCATACGTGCCGCGTGTCTTTCTACGAGTTCTGGGCACCCCCTCCCCCGTGCCCACCCGCGGCTCCACAACCTCCTGGGCTCGGTAATATTCGGTGAAGAGCGCGTTCATACATCACCCGCGCTGGTCCATTTCTGCAGGTCTACTCAGCCGTGGCTATTATGCATTGTTGCTCACTCGCGGCACAAGCTTCGGCTATTGTTTTTCCCTTCCTCTCTTTTACTGTTTCTTTTTTTTCCACTTTTTCTTCTTCTTCTTCTTTTTTTTTCATCATCACAATGATCGCGTGTCCGTCATGGGCGCGAGTCTCCGAGCATATATTACATTCGGGCCCCCGCCGCATCTCTCTCTTTCTCTCTCTCTCATTTTATATACTTACATACCAGCACAAAAGACAGGGGTATAACGTTCTCGTGGCGAGGCGCGTGCTAATTTGCATTAGCTTCGACCGATACACCCGATCCACTTGGCATGGCGTCTTGATGCGCCGACTTTGATATCTTGGGGAGGGGGGAGGGTAGACTGCTCGCGGCCAACCCGCTGCAGACAACAACCGATGCCAGCCGAATGGATATTACCGTAACACATACACAGGTATGCGCACCCAATATGCCGGCGGCCGTGCCCTTATTGCGTCTTGAATATTCAGGCCCGGGAGTTTGTGTAAACGTAAGCATCAGGGGGGTGGGAGGGGTATGGTGATGCCGGAGTAACGAGGTCAGGGGATGTAGGATGTTGGTACACGTATAACGTCAGATCTTCGTGGTGGTCCGCCAAACCGTGAAATATTGACAAATCGACACGCGCTATTCTCGTTTCGTTGCAGCCAAGCCGCCCAAAAAAAGGAGAGGGGTGGAAATTAATAGCCTCGTATCCATCGGCTCGGCTCTTGTTCAACCAGTGGCACAAGATATCCCCGGAGGGTTAGTCTAGATCTGTGTTGTGCCTCGTCCACCTGCGGGAGCCATCGAGTTGGAGTGTTATCCCCCTCGGTCGTCTCTGTGCGGGCTCTATACATGTGTGCATGGTTGCAGGCGTACCCGAGCACGTAGACTAAAGAGCACGTAACACAAGCCCCTGCATGCACGGCGAAGGAAAAGCCGAGACGGATCACACAACAACAGAACTGGACGCGTCGCTCGCTCAAACAACAATCCAGTTGAGCCATCATTCATCTCTATATCTCTTTCCATGCGGCTCATCAGTCGAACGAGCTCGTCTCGTACATGTAAGGCCTACTCTCCTCGGAGGCTGCGTCTACGCGTGGCTGCATGTATCCCACGCTATGTTTGTGTACAGTCGAGCCTCCGTGGCCTCCGAGCGCTCTCCTCTTTCTCGTCCTTTTCGCGGAAGGTGTGCTTTACCGACGCCACAGCCCACTCGTTTTTTCTCCGGCTCGACTCGAAACGTGTACATGCACACACCGCCGTGTACATCGCGTAATCTCTCTGCCCCTTTCCATGCACCCTTTTGGCTCTTATTGCATTATTCCATTAGGGACCATCTTTTCCCTCTGCGCCCCAACTGTTGGCCAGCCCGCCCAACAACAAAGACGATGAGAACTCGTTTCGCTCCTCTCGCCCCCTTTGTTCTTCTCTATCATTACTCCGCAGCCTCGCGCGTTTGCTTACTCGGCCGCTTTTTGCGCTTTCCTTTAATATTCATTTCGTTGCTTCCGTTCCTAGCTCTCGAGAGTTTTTGGTTTTGCTTTTGGAATGCGCGTTGGAAGGTATTTCGTTGCCACGGCATTTGCGTTTTTACGGGCTTATCTGGATAAAACTCGTGGATGCAATGGACACTGTAGCCGTGATTGTCATCACCGGCTCTCGGCTATGATAAATTCGACGGCGCGTAACTCAAAGCGCAAGAGCACCAGCCACACGAGGTGGTAATACATTATTGATCCCGATATTACATACAGACCAGCCTCGAGTATAGGTACTCGGCCTTTCCGCGCGAGCTGCTCTTTCCGTATTCCGAGTGTACGCTCTTAGTGGAAACTTCGCGAGCAGCACGTATGCTTTTATACACGGTGGATCTGAATTTTCAGGGCACACAAGTGTCTATGTCGTATGGTGATGTCAAAACAGCCCGAGCTGTAGGAAAGAGCTCAAAGAGTTTGGTTGAAAGAAAGGAGGGGGAAAAAAAAAGAGGAGTAGGTACATACGTGGGTATTGATATGGAGTAAGTATATCATGGGACAGTGGGGAGTAGGAAGAGTACACGTCCCGCGTGTATATACAACGCACACGTGCATGCAAACACGTGGATGGCTGCGAAGGCGAGATATCCTGCACCGTCGAGTGTGTGGTGTGTATGCACACAAGCAGCCGAGAGTACGTCGTATGTTTCCCGTAGCCTGCACGGAATACAGATCAAAGGGTGTAGGGGAGACGATGCAAAGGAAGAGATATTCGGATATTCCAGTGTCTCTGGTGACGGCGCCCTGTCCAGGGAGTTGCTCGTGCGGTTGATGCAACAGCTGCTCTTTTCACCCTTGGCGTATCAGCTAGCTGTGCTCAACAATCCGTGAAACTTTTGTCACTGCGCACTTTTCTCACCAAGTCAGTCAAACAGCCGTTTCTATGCCCTCAAGGATTTTTCGCTGCCGCGTCAATACAGTCGATCCTACTTTCGCGCCCGAACCCGACTGACACTCCTACCTACGGCAGATAAAACACCGCTGCCAGAAGAAGAGAAAAAAAAAAAAATTGCATTGGGGGTTGGACGGAGGTGCCGTGCGTCCAAGAGAGTTTGAGGCTTGCGGGGGAGTGCGAGAAAATGAGCCGTGGAGCATAGCTGCTGGGGCCTCGAGTTGTGAAGTATTTCTCCCTGTACCACTCGCCCAATGAAAAAAAGAGAACCACTGGCAAAAACAGTGCGCACAGTAGCAGAGTGAACACAACATATTTTTTGGTGGGGGGTTTTGTCTTCACTGCATCCAGGCATGAAACAATACGAGCTTCGTGTACTCCTCGCTGCCGCCAACATTTGGACTTTGGGTTTATGCGCCAACACGAGCACCTGTACGTTTCATTTCACTTATGGGCACTGCTGGCTTCCTTTGGCCTCGAGTGCGTTGACAAAAATGTTTTTAAATTCGAGAATCACAATTGTGCATGCGCTTATTTGTTGGAGCGTGTATTGCGGCCACATCAGCCAAGTCCCAAAGTATTGACGCAGCGGGAAGCTTCCTTTCTCTCACTCGTGTAGCCACGCCTCCATGTATATTCAATTTACAGGCTCCCGTCTCTCCTCTTTGACGTCCTCCAGATGTACGTATACCTGTGTGAAGGTGTTTTCATGAATATTTGGGCTTTTTCTCTTTCTGTCGCACTATACCTACATGGTTTCAATTTTTTTTTTCTTTTTTTTTTTTTTTTTTTTTTTTCTCTCAAAAGACTACCCTCATCTATTCGATGAAAGCTCTTTCAGTGCAACACTGACACAGTAATTCCTTTTGCCGTTCCTCCTCTTTTTCTTTACTTCATCTTCTTCTTCTTCTTCTTTTTCTTCTTTGCAAATCTCAGACGCTCACTGCTCCTCGTTCACAAGTAAAGTTTCTCTTCGTCACCTTTTTCGCTCGTACGTGACATCTACTACTTTTTTCACCTCACTTCCATCACAGGATTAGCGTACATGTTATATTTGTGAGTTCGCGAATTCGACGTCGTTTATTCGCAACAAAAAGTTGGACAAACAACGTATCGTAAGCATAGAAAATTCTTTGATTTCTCACGTCATTATCCTTGTCGTGTGATGAATCAAAAGTGTATTGTGCTTTTTGTACTTTTCTAAAACTTGTATAATTTCATGACCCGTCTGACGTGTGAAAAAACTAATCTACGTATATATTGTGAAAATCACGAGAAATCATTAAAATGATGGACACCCCAGATTGAATTATTTTTTTTCCAAAAAAAACAAACAGTTACACGTATACAATACAACATGCCATTCTTATGTTACCTGATCATTTGCTAAATTTCTGTAGACTGCTGTATTACATTTCAACTGATCGAAAACACAACCGAGTGTCGAGGTCGGAATTCATCTACTTGGCGTAGAAAAATGAAAAATGAATAAAAAAAAAAAATCGAAAAAACTAATGAAAAATTTTGGCGTCACAGCTGCGATTCATTATTATCGCTGTGATGTATTATTGATTAAAGAAAAAAACCTGGAAAGCATTATCTACGTGTCGCATGTACGTACAAATGTTCGAAGTCGTGTTGAAACGAATCGACTTTCGTGGCAATTAATAAGATATCGATCGGCTGTATTCGATAAAAAAAAAAATAAATAAAAAAAATGAAAAAAAAAAAAAAAAACTACGAATCGCTAATTGCCCCCTGCACTCGAGAACCTACACATACATACATATACGCATATTACTCTTTTATCTACGCTGTATACCCATACATGTTACCCAAGCATATAGTTTCTTCCTTCTCGTTCCACCCCCGCCCCCTTAATCGATTAAACTAATTACCAGGTGCTCTGAGGCGTGATTCCATTATGATTTTGCCATACAATTCGACCACCCCTGCCCTCCCCAGCGAATACATATATAGACTTTCTTCACTTAGTCGAAAATTAAAAGCGAGCAAATCGATGGATTGACAAAGCCGTTATTATTTTAAGAAAACTGCATTGCGAATTTTTTCCCGATAACCTCCAAAAGTTAAAGTGCACCCGCTATACATACATGTGTACCGATCGTGCATCCCCATTCCGGCTTGACGTATCGCAGTTTTGAAGCCAAGCGCGATCTCCTCTCGAAGTCGTGTAACCGCGTCGTGAATTCTTCCAGTGGGAACGAAACGACGGATGTCGGGGAAAAACGATTCTTCATTACGAGCAATCGGTACCGGCGTTTTGTCGGAAAGACTCCCCTGAAATCCCGCGAACAAAGACCCCCCCCCCCCAGTATACACGTCTGCCAAAATCCTGATACGGCCAATCTCGTTCACGCGAATGTAAACACGCCCACGTATACAAAGAGATGGAGAGAGGGGGAGGGGGTGACGTAATATGCCGACACAAATGAAAAACAGAGCAAACGAGTGCGACTCGACTGGCCGTCACACTCGAGTGAAACGGGAAATGAAAAAGCTGTGCGGGTATTTATTATACAAGCATACGTATGTATGTATGTATTGTTGTAGCATATCAACGATGGATTACAGACACATGTGTACGGTCACCCATGAAGACTCGTATTGGAGAAAAAAAAAAAAAAAAAAAAACATTAAAAGAGAATCAATGCTGCCGCATTGACGAGCCATATGTATGCGGTCTGGGGTGTGTGGGGGTGGGTTGGAGGGGCTGTATGGCATCGCAGATTGGGATGGCCCTGTGCCCGGAGCCATTTCACTCGGAGCCAAGACCTTACGTAAACAGAAAACATTCCCGCTTTGGCTGGCCGCTATACTGCCCTTAATACCCCTTGATAAGCCTAACGGATGGCGTGGCGCTCAACTTTTGTCTCTCCTCGCTCGTTGGCGTTAGTCGTATATAGGTGTACACACGGAGATTCGCCCCGATAGGCTTACGTGTGTTTGCGCTCTTGGCCACTCTCGCGGTGGGAACAAGCGACGTCGCGTCGTTTGATTTTTCCGAGAGAAAGAGAGACAATCATGTTGGAGTTACTTTATTTTCACCAAGACTTATGGTCTTTGGTAGTACACAGCTGTGTTGATGTACGAGATTACATTCACAGTAGAAAAACAAGATGATTTTACAATGACTCGAAAAAGATGGCAGAGTTGCTCTCCGTGGCATTCAAAATATGTTAGAAGCATAGGATCGGCAATTTTTTTGAGAGCACAGTTGAGTGTGGCACTCGGCCGATATTCGATTTTGAAGCCTATTCCCCGCGTCTTTCACAATTGCGTAATAATTTTCCATGTAATGTTTGACCTTGCAAAGGATGTATCGATATTTCATTTCAGTAACAAAATTTTTCTTTCAACTTATAAATAACCGCAAATACGCATTGTACACTGCCCGTGAGAATTCACACTACAAGGTTACTGGAAAGTCCTTTCTTTTCCATAAAACATTTTTTGAAAAAAAAAAAAAAAAAGGGAAAAAAATCAATTTCAAACACAATGGGAGCGAAGATAACATCGATACAGACTTACACAAATTTTTGTTCGCCTGATTTGAAATTCAACAAGGCACGTGTGCGTGCATGCCGAAGCCGTGCTCAGGAATTATTAAATTTTCTCCCCTAGCAGTCCCTATCGCATTTCACTCCCTCGAATCGAGAAAATATATATACATACACGGACTCAGTTTTTTTTTCTGTTTTACATTTTGATTCTCGCTGCTTCGGAATAAAGACAACGATGCACTGTACGTTTATACACAAAAGCAATCGAAGATAGTTCACGTGAAAAAACCACACAAACAATTAAAAGCGTGAGGCGCAGAGCATCATTATCACCCACTAAAATGAAACACCCAAAGGTTTTACCAATGAGGCAATTATTTGTTCTGAAAAAAAAGTCAACTCGGGCATCATTGGGACTCACCGCTGTTCAACTTTGCACGCACACATACACACACATTGCGTATATCCCAAAGATAACCTGTCGCTGCATCGACAATTATTCCATTTCACATTCAAGTCCATTCGTCGTCTCCGTCGTCGTTATCTCGCTCACTTTCTTTTTTGTTCTTTTATGAATTACCACCAGAGTTGACGCCCCGATGTGCTCTCTTCAGAATACCCTTATTATTCGTGGCACGTTCGCTCTGATCGACCGATCTTCGAATCCCGTGGTGAGACCTGACTCGCCGAAAATCCGTTCCCATTCCAGCCGGACTTTTGGAGCTATGCAGTGCTGTCATAACGTTGCCGAGGGCGCACTTTTTGCCCTCCGACAGTCGAGGGATTGAATTTTACAAAACTCCCCGATAGGAAAAACCAAACGGAGTTCGTTGCTTATTGAGGTCCTCTTAGGGTTTTACGAGATGCTAGGGTGATGTATTTTTTTTTTCTTCCAGGGAATGGGGGGTAACGTAAATTATTCACTTGATCCCGAGAAATTTTACATATTTTTTTTTTTTCTTACGCACAGTTTGTCCGTTACTGTCACGTACACGATCCAAATTCAAATGGTTGAAGAAATTCAGAGACAAACTTGGAGTCCGCAAACAACACCAAGGCTTAGCTCAGGGAGTCGTAGGTAATCTGATTTCGGACTTTAGCGAATTTCCCTCGATCATCTCCAGTCAACGAATAGGCCCAAGCCAACTACGAAGTCACTAGGTACACTTTTCGCCTCAACTGGAGCTTTGCAACTTGTTTAGTAAATACACGCGATGCAATTATAAGCACCTCGTCTAATTCGACGCTTATCGGTACGGAGAGTTTGCGTGGAGATTAAAGATCCAACCCACCTCCAATGCCTGTCCCGATAGCTGTCACCGTCGTGTGCAAACTTAGCTCTTAGCACATCAGTACAACCCCCCCCCCCCTCACTTCATCCACCGACACACGCACGAATGTACATGACCCTGCACCTTTGGCGCGCTTGAGTAGCACCACGTTGCTGGGATTTACAGAAACTGGATAGCGCGATAACGTGTGCGCGGGAGCTTTTGATGTTGATGAGCTCGTGACTGGTGACCGAATTGCCGCGTGTGACTCTGGACGTCGGCTGTGTGCTGTCGTTCGCCCGAGACACGAAGTGGACGGGTCGGAAGAGGAGGAAGAGGAAGAGAAGGCGGCTGCTGATGGAGCCTGATTCAATCGTCACCGTCAGCCGGAGCTCGCTGCCACCGAGGATAGGGAAGAACGAGCCATCACGCACAGAGTACCGATCGCTCGGCGGAATATCAGTCGATGCGATGCGAGCCCGGCCATGAACCCCCCCGTAGCCGGGGCGGGCCCTCATCCCCATCCTCTTTGCCTTCCCTCTTCCTCTTTTCCTCCCGTCCACCCGGCCACGGTTTTCGCCCTTTTCGGTGAGCCAAGGTTACCACCACCACCACCGCCATGCTGCCAGCAGCAGTTCCTTCGACTCTGGCGGCCTCAGCTCCTGCCGGCTTGTCGGCTCTGCTTGCATTCGGTGCTCTCCCAGCGGCCGCAATTCGAGCAACAGCAGCACTGCATTGCCTTCACCTCCTGCGGCCAGCGGCGACTCTCGCGCTTAGACTGGCACCAGTGGCCGGGGCTCGGGTACCCGCCTTACCACACGCACCCGTTGACGGAGCGCGTGGCCTCGAGGAGCACTCTGTCGCTGAGCCAATCGCCACCGAGGAATCGGCGGCGAGCCACATCCCCCGGCTCGTGCTCCCTGGGCCAGCAAAGGTCGCCCGGTGCTCGAAGACCGCCCACGCGCGCCACCTCGATACCACCGGCGCGGCCTGCCCGCTGGATCGGCGAGGAGACCAAGCGGGCGCTGCCCAGGCACGTTTACAAGTACTACCTCGCCCAAACGCGCGAGTTTCAACGACAGAGCCAGGTACGCGCCCATTGTCAACTGTACCTCGTCGTTATGTACATTCAACGCGGCGCGGCTGAGCTCGTGGGACCATTATTTGGATCATCTCGTTGCGTTTAGGTCGCTCGTGCGTTACATTATTTGTTTTGCAGCCTTGTACTTTTGATTGTGTTTGGTGATTTGGCGTGAAACAACTCACACGATCACACTTTTCATCCGTGGTCGCGAATTACTTGACGTTTTTCACTTTAAGTAGAACAGATCGAGTTTGTTCGGACAGACGTGAAAAATTAAACGTCTGTACCCGTACTTCTTACTCTTTTTTTTGTAACATAGAATTTGGTGTTGATTATTGAAAAAAAAATCATGAATACTCATTACAATACTTGACAAAGTACTACAAACAAAGATGATATCATTTGCTGTTTCAAAGTTACTTCCAACAATTTAAATTAATCAAGTACACTTATACCTTCTGCTTTCATCTGTACTGTACATGTACTGATATAACGTTTTAACTATGTACTAATAAGAGCTAAGATGAAAAACAAAATATTTTGTTTCATCGTCTTTCTATTTAAATTGTTTAATTAATGACCAACAAGTATAACCCACCGTTTCTTTGTACGAAAATACTGAATCACAAACAATTTCTTGCTATATGTAAACAGAGATTTATTCAAGCTTTCATTTTCGTCTGGTCGGGGAATTTTAAATATTAAGATGTATTTTAATTGTTGGCTATAATTTACGAATAACAGACTGTTGAACTGTAGTATTTTGACTTCTTTCATGTTAAAACGTACGCAAGCATGCCAATATGCCAAAGAATCATCCGTGACCCGCATCCACCTTACACTATTCTTGCAAGTAGAACAAATCGAGTCATATGAAAAACAGGAGTTTTTTTCAAACTAATAATTTTATTTGATTGTTCTACGGGTTTATTCATTAACACTGGTTACAAAGAAATAGGGAAAGTAAAAGAAAAAAAAAAAAAAAAAAAGAACAGTAGAATGAAATCATTCCATGCCTGAGTACACCAAATTCATATACTTTATAAGTAGAGCAATCCGAGTTTGGTCAGACGCATTCAAAAAATTCAATATTAATCCCTTGGTACGTGCTCATTATTATTTTCACCAATAAAATTGATTTTAACTTGTTAATGAAATGAAAAAAAAGATATAATCGTCATTGCATGCTTTTTTTACTCTAACTAGAATGAATCAAGTTTGATAAGACGTAAGGCATATATTTCTTTCGTCTATGTTTGTTAAAAAAAAGATACATTACTATTAAAATTATATATATTTGGTTGTTTTTCATCCACAGTCGTATAACATAAAGTATGTTTATAATGATTTACTGAATATATATGGTAATATTAAAAATAAAACGCTTTTCTGCGACCTAATTTACTATTTTTATTGTGAGTAGAACGAATCGGTGTTGGTCAGACGCATTTGAAAATCTAGTATTTATCCCTTTGTATGTACTAATCAAAGGTTTTCGTCAACAAAATTAATTTTATTCTATTAACTAAAAAAAATCATGAAGACATTTAAAAGATGAAAAAACGGATCTGTAGTCACATGCATTTTTTATGCTAAGTATTTATGCTGTTTACGCTGTAAGTAGAACGAACCGAGATTGGTCAGGTACACGTACACATTTAGTTATTGATATGTTTAAACTTACCAATAATTACCATTAAGAAAAAATGACTCGTACAGATAAAGAAAAGGCCAGTTTCCACATAATTTTTTTAAATCTAAGTAGAACAAACTGCGTTTGAGCAGACGTACATTGTACGCATTGTGCCTGGTTCTTGTTACTAATTAAATTTAATAGAATTCATTTACTTTTAATACTTGAAAAAAATGCTTGAGTCACTACTGAAATTAAAAAGATGAGATTATTTCCTATGATAAATTATCCTGTTTTTCCTTTGTACAACGATATTAGTTTTATCAGACGCATTCTTTTAGTTTTATTTATTTATTTATTTTTTTTTATCAACATACTAATAATAATAAAATGTATTCATCTTATGTGTTAAAAATATAATTAGAAAAAATCGTAATATTAAAAACGAAATTATTCGCTACCATTACTCTTTTTGTTGTAAGTAGATCTAACCGTGTTTGGTCAGCCCCACAAATCTTCCCCTTGTACTCTATAAGTAAAAACAATTATTTATGAAGATATACATGTAATCCAATTGATTGAACAGTTATCAAGACTACAGTAGTTCAACACTAGTATTAAAATATATAATTTTCAAAATTCAGTAGAAAAATATAGTATACGTTGTATTCATTTATAAGCATTGTAAATAAACGTTGTAATGGTAAAGTCGTTTAAAGCTGTGTTATTGATATGAAACTTTATGTAACTGCTGGAGTTGTAAGTATGCATTTGAAATTCAGTAATTAAATGCAATAATTAATAATTTGCTTATTTTCTGTATGTTATTTCTATAAAGTTTCTTTATCAAAGGCAAATCGTCGTTTCAAATATTTTTCAATTGAATGTATGAAAAATTTTAAAACGAATATTTTTTTTTAAACTTCATCTTAATAGACTGATAAATTTCTACTTATCCGACATTTCATCAGTTATCTTACGCAAATTTTTTAAACTTTAGTGTATTAAAATACTCTCTCTCAGTATCGTATACTTCTTGAATGCACTTCATGTTACATTAATCGATCGTCATTTGTAAAAGTCAGTTTTTAAATACTTTATGTCCAATTAGTACATATTATATTAGTACATTATTTATAAATACACTGTGCGCCATATTACGTTTGCTTACACGTCTGTTATTTGCATACCACTGTAATACTAAATGAAATCAGTATTCATTGTAAATTTTATACTAAAAATACTGCATTGTTCTGAATATTCAACGACACGAGCAACCTTTTCAAATCCGCAACGTGACCTAGTTTCCATCACTATACACAACCATTTGAAAATTTATAAAATCCTAACAAATCTGGGAAAAAATTGAAATTTTTTTACCTTTAGAGATAAAATTTAGTAAAATAAAGTTAGTTGTAAACAAACGTTGTCTTTAGCTAAATTAAAAATTCCTCTTTCTACCTCCTCATTTCTTAACTTTGTCTTCAATCTTGCTAAATAGTCTTTTGTCTCGTATTTTTCTTTTTTTTCCACTTACATAATCCTTAGTCCACAGTATATATCGT
Source organism: Copidosoma floridanum (assembly GCF_036245765.1). Taxonomy (NCBI): domain Eukaryota; kingdom Metazoa; phylum Arthropoda; class Insecta; order Hymenoptera; family Encyrtidae; genus Copidosoma; species Copidosoma floridanum. The sequence goes on along the minus strand of NW_028321886.1, from coordinate 2,842,296 downwards.
CCCAAGCGGGAATTACTTAAAAGGTTCAAGGTTCGTATAATACTTCTTCTCTTTACCGTATTTTCACTGAGTAAAAGTTTTTCGAAAGACGTTAAACGAAGCCGTGCTTTCATGATGATAAAAAATATCAGGAAAAATTATTTGCTCCACTCAACAATTTACTGGGAAACGGTTTTATATCTTTGACTTTTTCATGAGTACAAATTCAAATTCATCCCCTTTTTCATACCACATAAATTTATTTTAAACTTAGATAGTGTACTGGAATCCAGCATAAATTTTTTTTTATGGTTTGGTTTATAAACGTACATAAGTATTAGCTTTTTGAAATCGTAAAAATGTAATAGTGAATTTGAAATATCCAATAAACCCCAACTTTAAGTTATATCCAGTTATGAGCTTGTTGTCAGTTAACGTACTTTCATGTTAACATTTAAATCAAAAAGAAGTTGCAATACTTTTAGTAATCTCTTAATGGAGGTTATTGATAAGTGTATACATCTTTGATTTCATTTTTTCGGAAGGGGATTACAATATTTTTGCCATCCACGTTGCGTTCCTTTTTTAATGTAGGGCTCTCGTATTTATTTGAGCTGACAAACTTCGTTTAAGTTATTTTTAACCCAAAAAACGCAATATATGATTTTTCTCTTAACAATAATTATCTACTATTTTTATTTATTTATTGCATACTGTTTCTGGTTTGGTTACTCTTGAATTTAGAGTTTATAATAGTTCCAGAGAGCAGACTTGCTCTGGCCTAATACCAATTAAAAAATTTCAATCTCTGCCCTCAGCCTTTGCTGACGTACTATCGTCTCCTGGGGCCTCCTCCACATTATTGGTTATCAAAATACGACTCGCGTATGAAATTCATATCAGTTTCTTGCCTATTAATTAGCTTTTATTATTATTATTATTTTTATTATTATTAAAATCAATGGCTGTTTTCTTAATGTTGAAATGATAGTGATTGTAGGATAATCCAAATTCTACAACTTTTATGTGATCGATGATGCACTCTAATGGATGAGGATATTAAGGTAGCTTCATCTACTGGTTGTACATCAAAAATTTGGGTCATGAGAGTAACATTTATAAAGTTCAAATGGAAATGACTATCTACTGGTTATTTTTTTCTAGATACTCATTTTGGTACTTAAAATTATGTACTTTATTAAAGAGAAACCAAAATTATGTACTAATCAGTACAAACGTAAAAAAAATGTAGTGCTTTTAATTGCACCGTATTGATATACGATGAATATTGATAATTCAGTGGTGCAAAATATAATTTGTCTACACGTGTCACTGCAACTTTTACCTTTGCTGTCTAGAACTGATGGTTTGAGCGTATAATAGTTTCGTCAGGCAGCCATCCAGAAATGCACATCTAATTAACGAGATAAATTCCCACGGAGGATAATAATAATTTGCTTTCGAGTCTAGGCTGTCATTCCAACAAATAAGCCGGAGGCTTGAATTTGCATAGAAAGTGTATAATGAAATTAAAATTTACGCCTCTTTCATGATGTATATCCGTATTTCTCCCTCCAAAAGTTTTAAACATTAGTTGTAGCGTGATTAACTCCCAAACATTGTCCCCACGATGAGTTTGACATCATAATTTCGTATTACGCGTTTGATTAAATTATAACTCTTGCGATTGACATTTTTCCGTCAACAATTTCAGTCACAAAATCTTTGTATCTCTTTGGAGCACAAAGCATTTGGACTTGACTACGTACACTCTTCGAACAGTAAAAACAGAGTAAACATTTCCAACTAGGACGCGCCAGTCTTTTCAGAAACATGTCGCCTCTTTGATAAAAACTTTGTATATCCTTGGGCCGAGTAAATTTGAAAAACTCTTGAAACTTGGATAGGGAAAAAATTTGTTGACAGAAATTTTCCACCCGTCAGAACCACCACGCGCACTTACTGTTGCAACAAAAAAAAAAAAAAAAAAATTGGCATTCGCAACAGTTGTCGTGATCACGACCCAACGCGGGAAATCGCCTGAGCACTCGACATTCCCGAGAAAACGTAAAAAAACCAGAGTCCAAAAAAAAAAAAAAAAAAAAACAAGATTCTAAGATTCTGCAACCATTCACTCGCACAACCCGATTAGCCGTGTTACCGGAGGACCGGAGGAAATGTTAAATCTAATTCGCGCGAGAGAGGACGGGCCAAAGCCTTCCGAGCGCCAGACACAGGGAAATTAGCGCCGACGTGGAGGCAGCGTACATTTTCGCTCGCGCCAGCTTATCGATCAGGAGGAGCGAGGGATGCGCACCCTCAGCCCGGTGCGGGCCGCAAACGCCACTCGCAAATACGTCCCTTTTTCTCGCCCATTGCTGCTGTTGTTGTTTCTCTCGTACTATAGCGCCAAGGGGGGCCGTATGGATCAAGCTCCCTCTCCGGCATCTCTATCTTGATTCTTTCTTTCTTCTGGTCCTCCACGACCGAAACAGCTCGGCTACTGGCCCTCATCTTGGGAAATATTGATTTCGCTGCGACGACGTGCTCTCTCGTTCGGTACAAAGAAAGAAACAGATGGAGCAAAAAACAAAAAGACGCGGAAGAAAAGGCAAAGTAGCGAGCAACTTCCGTATACCCATGTACAGCTCTTAAATTATTCGACCAGCGCGTAGTTGGTGCGTGTATACACTCGAGCTTTGCGGAAACTCTCGGTGGAATCGTGGAAAAGTAAACATAGATAGAGCTCATACAGTGCACTACTTTCTCGGAAGGTTGACTGCTTGGGAGTGCAGCCAAAACAGGATGCGCGCGTGTACACGAGGAAATCCACAAAAAGTATCCCGTTTTTGTCCCCCATTTTGAGGCACACCTTAGGGCTCATTTTACTCGTAGTGTCATGTACTATTTTGGAAAAAGGGTGTACTTGGGTAAAAAAGTACTTACATTGGAAAGAGGGTGTCACCCTCACTGAAACCATTGTTCGAAATTTTTTCCTCATAGTACATGCGATTACGAGCAAAATGAGTCTGGTTTCAAGGGTATGCCTCGAAAGAAAATTTCTTGAAATGAGGGACAAAAACGGAATGTTTTTTTTAACGGATTTCCTCATGTGCATATGCAACGAGATGCGCGAACATTGCGCCTGGCATTGTCGTACCGCTTCGTTTCCAAGTTTTTCAACTTCCGACAAGTGTAAGGTGCTCCGCCCGTTCTACTTTGCTCCCTCCGGCCCCGCTTTTTCCCACCCTCGTAGAACTTTATTATCAATTAGAGAGGAAGAGTAGGTAGGTGAGTCGAGATGAAGAACGATAACCGTGCAACCTTGGCCTCGTGATCGGGAAAAATCTCCGGTGATTCGCGAGCACATTCAAAATACCCGATACCCTTCCATTATATCTATTTCCGAAACTCAGCTCTTTTGTTTCGTTTTTGTTTGAAGCCCGAAAAAAAAAAAAAAAAAAATAAACACGCGTGTGTCCCACAGCTTCGTGCTATACAACAATGCAATCATCAGCGTAAGGCTCTTGTTAAAGCCAGACTTGAAAAATCGATGCGTCTGTTGTTTCATTCATCACCCCGGCGATTTGTAACGACAACCTATAAACATATGTATATATATTTACGTATAATGTAGGTGTATACACGTATCCCGCGCCTTTGCGCATACGGCTTGGCTTATTCATCGAGGACCAACGTCACTGTTTTCTCGTTCCGTGACGCCAAGTACATAATATACACATACGTACGCATGTGTACAAACGTGTTCGGCTCATACACGTATAGCTGCTTCGCCGTAAATACGTTTTACGTTGTTTTTCTATTTATTACCTGCTCTCTGGTACAAACGACACGTGGGGAATTTAATTTTATCCGTATCACGTATAGGCCATATTTACCGTGTGGTTTTACGTGTTCTTTACGTGTATAATTCACGCACCGACCGGGTATACGAAGGATGAAACGAGTACCAAAATTTGGGCGATGAGAAAGCAAAAAAGGGGCACCGGGCCATACATGAGAGAAAATAAAATTAAATTAGAAAAAAGCAAGGAAAAAAAAAAGGAGGGGGTGAGGTGGGGGATGAACAATCAGCCAGGGAGCGAGGACAAAACCACGCTGCTGCGGGAATGTTCGGGTGGTGGGTGACTGAGGGAGGGAGGGGGTTGGGGAGCGATGCGCAGATCGGCGACGTTTCTCCCGTTGGTGAGAAGAAGAGGAGAGAAGGCCCAGCATCGGCGGAGCCTGCGCAAGTGGGGTTGTAGCGGTGATCGCTGAGTGTACACACACACACACACACACAGCCGTCTAGGTACGTCCATCCGCGGTAGTTTGCGTGGAACGGGTGCGCGCCAGCCACGGCCCCGTCGGCTCGCTGCTGTTGTTCCGCGCGGAGCAGCCCTTAGTCCCTCAGCGTGGCTCGAGGAGCGCGGCACCGCGATGAGTCGCCGTCAACTGCAGCCACGTCGCGCTCCCAGCCGCCGTACTCAGCTCGCGCCGCGCCGTCTGCCGATGCCTGCCACGCGCGCCTCCTCTTCCTCCACCTTATCTTACTCCTCGACTCTCGGCGCCTCTTCCAATTTTAATTCTTCCCCCTCCACGCGCGGTTGGACCCACGTCGCCACGGCTGCTCTTGGCATCGTCGTCGCCTTTCGCGACTGCCAGTCCACGGGATGAGCAGCGCCTCGCGACTATAAAGTGTTCATTGCCACGTAACCGAGGAAGGAGCGCGCCCGCGTGTGAGAGTGCGCGCGCGTGTGTGTGTGTGTGTGTGGTTACCTGCGCGTTGTAGGGGGGTACCGTGGTCGCCAAGGGACACAACGCAGATATAGAAAGGAAGGAAGAGAAAAAAAAGTCGTAGATCGTGTATGTTGTGCAAGTACAGTGTCAGGGCCATGGCACCGGACAGGGCCCATCGGCAGCGAGTGGTACAGAGCCGCCGGCAGTTGGCATGAGCGGGTACGCCGGGTACTCGGTGGGTCCGCCAGGGCGGCCCTGCTGGGACCGGCAGTGCAGATCGACGGATCCTTCGCCCATGCGGCCCACGGAGCAGCACGGCCCGCAGCTGCACGCTACCGGTGGTGGCTGCATGCGCTCGGCCGAGAGCTTGCGCTCCGTTGATTCGGCGAGATCGATGGACTCGGTGCTGCTGCAGCGTCAACCCGGTAGCCTCGAGCACTCCCTCGAGTCCGTGCGGGCCCTCGGCTGCATGGAGTCCCATCAGTCTCGCTCGGTCGAGTCGATCCAATCCATCGAGCAGCCCCACCACCATCACCACCATCAACAACAACAACAACAACAACAACAACAACAACCACCCACGCGCCCCGAGACCCCGGGCCCGGGTAGCTGCAGCTTGCGCAGCCTCGACCTACAGTATCCCCTGCTCGGCAGTAGGCCCCACACGGCCCTGGAGCAAAGGCCCTGTCGGCTCATGGACAGCTACGCATTTATCCATCACCAACAACAGCAGCAACACGTGGAACAACAGCAGCCGGCGGCTCATTGTCACGGCCATTGTCACGGGCACTCGGTCGAGCACGTGCACCGGAACGTGTTGCTCGAGCACCAGCAGTCGTTGCCCATCGTCAGTAGTAATTGCCGGGCCTTACAGTCGCTCGGCCACTCGTGCCGGTCCCTCGACTGCGCGCCCCTACGGCCCCTGCCCCTTGACAGCGTCGTCTACGGGCACAGCCATCCACCGTTCCTGCCGCCCGCCGAGAGCCCCTATCGGCTCACCTGTCCCGTGCACAGTCCCTTTCGTTACAGGCCGCTCGACTACCATGCGACTCACCAGGTACGTCTCTCCTCCCTAAAACACCACTGTTATATTAATTACCTCTTCGTTACGCAGTGCCTATCTTTTCTTTTTTTTTTTCTCTCCTCCATTGGCGCCTGTTTGCTCGACATTATTTCCAAGCTGTACGTATAGGTATATAAATACATTCGTTATCCCTGGGATTATATCTACGTCCCGCATCGAGTGCGCCGCAGCTGCAGAGATAACGCTTGGGGCTATATACCGCGGGATGAGATAACACCCGTGTGCTATTTCCCGGAGCCTCCCCCCCCTACCCTCAGAGTCATTGTTGATCTGTCGGGGTGGAGTCGACAGTGCCCCACCGAGTGCCGTGTGTTTGTGTTCTGAAAACCCGAGGAGCTGCTCGTCAATGTTGCAAAGGTCAATTTGCCGGACGAAAGAAGGAGAGGAAAACAGTTTTTTTTGTTCTCCCCCATTCCCCATCCACTTTCGCTTGGCAAAAGGAACGAAAGCTAAAGCAAACAGAGTCCGCTTCGGCCCGTGATTGCTCGAGCCTCTCTTTCATAAACCCACCCCACTTGGCTGCCTATACCCGCGTCAAATTATCCTTTTTTCTCTATGATTCACTACGCCCCAAACTCGTCGACCAAATGGACAAACGATTACTTTTCTCAAATCCTACGCGCTTCTACCTTCCTCTCTTCCCCCCCCCCCGACCCAAACAGGTACCCGTCACCAGCATCATTATGTCCGGGAGTTGTTATAGTCTATGAAACTAAAAGCCTGAATCGGGTCTTGGAAATTCTCGCGAAACTGCAAACGGAGCAAACGAGTGTATACGCTGTGACTCCCGGGAGAAAGAGGGGGACGGGCGTGCGCGCGAACGTGTTCCTCCCTCCTCCCTTGCCACGATACGATGTACCATAAAAAAAAAAAGCGAGCACGTATATGGAGCCGAGTCGGGGCTAACGGAGCGGGACCTGGGGAGGAAGGACGCCAGGTGGCGTATATTGATTCGCTTCGGTTTCACTTCGAGCTCGTTTCGCCCCTCAAAAGTCGACCAGACAACCACGAGATGCCTATGTATAACATACCTGTAGGCCACGTGTCGGCGGTGGCCGAGAGGAAAAAGGGGCTCACGAGATCCACGTTCCGGTGTCGCGACACGCGGGGGAGGGGGTGGCAAAGTTTCCACGTTAAATAACGCCGACGACAAAGTGAAACGGTGCGACGGAACAGCTACGTAGACCGAGACCCACGTTGTCAAAGTTACTTATCAACACTAGTTCCCTGTTCCTCCGACGAGGGACGAAAAATCAACCCCACACTTGTCTCTACGTATTCATACGGATGAAAATACTCGCGTTCAGCTTCTCCCGCGCCAGCACTTGACGAGGCCCTCCTCTGGGCTCATCGCGGATGCACTGAAAAATTAAAGTCATGGGTTTTCCGAGCTGAAGGACCGAGGGCACGCGAATCCATTATCAAGAGCTCTCGAGCATATTACGTTGGTATTTTCATTATCTCACACGCATAGGTATTTACCCAGAAACTTGATAGGCCTTCATTAATCAGAGGGGTGTGTGTGCTCTGCTCGTCATTGTCGCATCTTGTTTGCCCCCGTGTGCATGTGTGCGCTACGCGTATACTTGTATCCCTTGTGGAAAGTAGATGTATTTTTTTTCTTCGAGCTTTTTTTTTTTCATCGCGAGAAGGGAGGGGGGTTAATAGTTTTCTATACAAAAGTAAATAAAAGTTACGTATGCATTGTAATTGAAGAAATTCCGTTGATACCTTAACTTCTAGTAAGTAGTTTGTTTCTATACCAAAAACGGAGTTCAATTTGCACATTGAAATTCACAACTCTAGGATGATATGGCCATAAAGGATCATCGGAGAGACTTGATCGGCTACATTTGTATTTACAAGGAAAGAAAAAAAAAAAAAAAAATGGGAGAGTTGACAAAGCATGCAGCAGACTGCAAGTTAGAGAGAGGAAATACAAGAATAATACTAGAGAAATACATATGTAGGGAGAGGAGGGAATACAATAGTGTAAAATATTTGTCCATCGTGATTGTTTTGCTTTAAAATTGCCTTGGAGCTGCGAGGCATCCACGAGCCCAGTGCAGAGAATATTCAGTATTATTAATTAGCGTACACATATACGTATCTGAAAAAAAAATATAACCACCAGTTACAATAGACACCTGTGCCTATACCAATTATTGAATAGCACTGTAAAGTTAAATAGACGCTGGAAAATTGTTATGTTTAATAATTACTTGGTCCATTGTGCACGAACAGGAAGACGACGGCAACGAGTAGAGCCTGTACCACGACCATCAATTAATCGTATTAGTGGGCACACTTGGCTCGTGCAAACGAAGCAAGCAGGAATAATCCAGCTAGAGACTCGCTTGCTACAATAACGTGCACACGGACAAGTCTTTCTGCATAACCCCGGTATATACGCCACGATCCACGGAGTCGCAACTCACAACGAGATGGCAACGTAACTGCAGTCAGAAGCTATCGTTCCGCCGCGAGGCGTGAAATTATTCGCAGACTGTGCACCCAGTGGGGGGGGGGAGGGGAGGGTGTAAATTGCATCAAAACTCGCGAGAGTTAAAGCACCCGAAACCAGATTTCCTTTGCGGTAGACGTGTACCTACGGCGACGCAGTACGTATACAAGTGTAGCTTCGTAGCTTTTGTACCGCGTTGGCGTCAAAACTTGATTCACCACGGACAGACAGACATACTGGCACCGAAATGGAATGAAAGCCGAGCTGGTGCTGTATCTGTTGTTCGCGAGCACGAAAAAAAAAAAAAAAAAAAAAAAAAACAACAACAACAACAACAACCAAGGTTTCGCTGAAACTTCATTACTTTCGTAATACTATACTCTCATCCCCACAACTGCGAGTATCGTAATACGTGCCCGTGCACTGGTCGCGGTAATTTCATCGGCGTGTATAGACGACCATGCCCCGATGCCTGTCTGCGGTCGTTGCGTCGAAAGCCCGGGTGTTTCATTAAAGCTTGATTAATCAGAGGCCCGGGATATCCGAGTTTCCGCGTCTAATTTGTACCTATAGTATACGCACGGGACATTTATCGGTATGTGTTGGTGTATTTGGGTTCACGCTGCAGATTTCCATACGCCGTGGCAACCGTGTACACCGTTGTCCGTTAAATCACGGCTATACCGCGGCATATATGCTTGCGCGTGATGTATCACCAAATGGCACATGGAAGAGGTGAGCAGTTTTGTCGCGGGATCCTCTTGTTTTGGCCAAAATTCGACTTAAGCACGTGCTGCTTTGGCACGAGAGTGTACGGGTACGGTGAGGAGTAAAGTTTTATCTCTCTCCCCCCCCCTTTCTCGAAAAGATGATGAGCTGTTCTTTTTTTCTTCATTTGTCTCTCGTCCCCTCGAGCACTCGAGAGGGATAAAGAAACGCGAGAGCGGCACTCAAATTGATGTCCCTTTCAATTGTTCGTCCAATTTTTCACGGGGCCTCGAGAACTTTCGATATTTATGAACACCTCGACGTGCGGGCTCCCCCCCTCCCCTAAATATACGTATTATACCCAACTACGAGACAAATGCCGCAATGGATATAATCATCCCATCCTTGATTCGATGGGTCCTCTCGCGTGAAGTGCTCCAACAATTTTTTCAAACCTCCACCGCGGGAGGTACTTTTTTTACGATACGACAAGCCAATGGCACGCATGGACAATGTAATGTATACACGAGTGCGAGATTTCGAAGATTAACAAATCAACGACTTGCGTATCCGTTATCCGAGCAGTACAAAATTTCTTACGATGAGAGCTGGTGGATAATGGAGAAACTCAGGGCCGCTGATATCCCCGGTGAGCAGTCGAACTTTGCTTGCGAGCAGATAGAGATATAACGAAAGAGGAAAATTATATAGCAGCCGCCGAACCACATCCCCAAGGATGGTGTGCACGGTTATGGCCACTACGGCGCGTATACACTGCACGTGCACAATAGTATAGCAGTTTAATGAAGAGAGAGATAGAGGAAGGGCCATAATTCAGCCGGATTAAATTCCATCAGTGGCCTGAGGAGTCTAATGGGGTCATTACATTCGCACTGTCGCGCATTAATTAGAGAGAAAACGTCTACCTGGTCGGGCACTCGTTGACTGGCTGTACGGCCACCCGCGGGCAGCAAGTGCCGCAGTATCGACTGCTCTTCCTCCTCCTTCTCTTCCTACATAACATATATGAAACAGCTCTCACCCACGTGTATACATTATGTACTCTCTCTCTCTCTCTCTGCGTGTGTGTGTGTGTGTGTGTGTGTGTGTACCTCTGCAGCAGCAGCAGCAACGTCAATCCGGATCGCAAGGAGGACGCGCTGCTATTCATCGACAGAAAATCGTTACTCCCTTCTGCTCGTTTCCACCCCCATCCCCCGTCCCGCCAGCTATACGCCTGCGGCTAAAGCAGGATCAGAGCGCGAATTAATAAGCCATGCCTTGGTGTGAGTTGAGCGACACCCGCGTAAGCTCGTGCTTTACACTTCGCAGGCATACACGGTACATGCACCCGTGCCATATGGTTATTGTTGCCATTATATTACTTGCACGTCATTTTCACTCCCGTACCTATTACGGCTTACGTATACTTACGGGTACATCAAAAGAGCTCTTGGGACTTTCTTCTGTCCGTCATGTGGTCGTTCTTTTGTGCCGATGTACCACGAGGTCCGAGACGGTACTGTGTGCCCGTGCCTATTTCTTCCTCCCTCATTTTGCCATCCCTCGCTCTTCTTTCTTTGTTTCCTCTCCTCCTTTACGTGGAAAAAAATGTTTTTTTTTTCGCGAGAAACAACATCTCTTTCGAGCAATCGGACTCGCGTGAGCGTAACTTTAGGTTAGCTGCGGTCTGGCGTCCGTATCATGTTTTACCAAACATCAATTTTGCGATTATGCCGTGTCAAAGTCACAACTTGCTCAAACCAAGTTATTTTTCTCGCAATTTTGTTTTTACCTTGATTAGAAATGTACGTAAATCAGACGTGCATTTGTTGCTTACCGGAATGATTTTCTTTGTTTCGTCGAAACACGCGTTCTGATGAATAATACCTACGCAGAACCAACAAAGCTTAGTTTTGCTTTTCGCGTGAAGCTTATGAGAATCTCGAAAAAACAAAGCAAATTGTAAACGAGGGAAACTTTTTTTAAACGAGAGATAACAAAAAAAAAGTACAACAATAATTATACCTTGATGTGAACTTTCGACATACTTCGTAATGCGCACTACCTACGGGCATGTGAACAATAACGTATACATCCGGGGTTGCTATACCACAGGAAAATCAATACGGAATTTAATTGAAAATATCGCAGGACCAAAAAATTCATAGCTTCAACCGCAATGCCGATATTGTCGCTTTCATTTTTTTCCAGTTCTACCACTTTTACGGTGACAAAGAATTGCTATAATCTTTTTTTTTTTTTTTTGTTTTTTTTTTTCGTAAAACTGTAAAAGTTTTACACATGTCGGAGTGGTAAAAGGCTTTAATTTTCGCTTTATAAAAAATTTGCTATGTGAGCCACAAAAAAATAATACAGTTTCTGCCTGTGTGTAAAAACTCGGTATTTTGGCAAAGCTCGCGGCTCTCGAAACTTTTGCTTGGCCCGAATGCAAAAGACTTCGTTTTTCGAAACAGTAATTCGCCCTCGTGGACAACATGCTAGTTAAGCGATTACGAGGCTGTTCATCCGTGACACTGTGCTTAAAACTAAATTCCAAATTTCCAAATAACAGTGGTGAAATAACGTACAAATAAATATGCGTATGTGTTATCTATAAGCCTGTATTGGTACGAAAACATTATTAATTCGTTGTAACCGTGAGAGACGAATTTCCTCTAAACATTAGTTGAAACGAAAGATGTAAGTTCAAGTGAAATTGATGATGCAACTTAAATTAATAGCCCAGCGTACCTACTCAATTAAAAGGAGAAACCCTCTTTCTCTCTCTCTGCTTTAAAGAAGAAAAAAAAAGAAAAAATTTCCATCAGTACGCCATGTACCGAGGGTGGAAAAAAAATTGCACCCAGTAACAATTAAAGCGCTCGTTTTTCGCAAAGGGGGACAAAAAAAAAAGGATACCCATGAGATTTTGCAACATCCATCCATTCTTCTTTGCACGAGGCAGTGCCACGTGTACTTACACCAAGAGTATCATCAGTTTGAAAAATGTCGATAACATCGATGGAACGTCCCCTGTTGAGTTAACACGCATACTTTCACCGCTGCACTCTTACAATCGATTACCTGCCGCCCTCCTCGTATAGCTCATACCACAACAACAATGGCAGCTCTGATAGAATCCGATCCTCCGCCTCATCTCCATTCTCCATCGATACCCAATGTTTCGCCCAGAACTTTCATCAGCATCACCATTCCATAAAAATATATATGTGCCATCCCGTGTCGAGCGAAAACTACAGTAAAAAGGTATTCTTCACTTTGTTTAGGTACGCTTGATGGGAAGATAAAAAAGGGAATAAATTTACTTTCCTCAGCCTCCGCCCCAGAAAAAATAAAACGACGGGGAATTCCTTTGATCGATCCTAAAGTTATTTGAACCATTTTGGTACTGAAATCAGTGATTAAATAAATATACCATTTTTTTAAGCTCAATGGGAGGCTATGGGCAATTGAGGAATGAGTCAGTCTGTTGCTCAACATTGAGTTTGAATTATGCAAATCTGGTTTAATCATTTCTGACACTAAAACAGAATTTACGCGCTGAATGTTATGAAAAATATTTCCGGGAAACATTGGCGAAATCGATGGTGAAGCAAAGTTGGCACTAGAGATCGCACGTCAGGTAATTTTATACCCTTGGTTCCCTCTTGCCGTCCCATTTTCCACTTCTGAAAAAGGAAAATCAAGCGACAGAACATTTTTGAGGTCCCAACGTACACGCGGGACGCGTGAGCCACGCCGTAATGAAATAGCCGGCTACGTTGGCTCGGCCTGAGCTGCGTGTCGGCGCGGCTGGCCGTCCGCACTGGGACATTCCTTGATGCCGTGGAATATCGGATGCCTCGACACGAAACGTATATATTCCGGTAAAGGCAGAGAGAACGCGAGAATGGGACATAGGGAGCCGGTAGCTTACACTCCCCCTGTCCTCCGAGCCGAGCAGTCTATACCCCTCGTGAATGGCAAGGTCGATCAATAAACCACGGGAGTTCGGGCTATTATTGCAGATGCCTCCCCTTGGTCGACACCTTTAGGCAAGGCCACCCCCTCTGTATTTTCCCGCGACGTCGTTTGCTCTATTACTCTCTCGGGCCAATGTGTGTGTGTGTGTATGTTTTTTTTGGCACTCGCTCGCTGCCTCGAGAAGACGACAAATATTTACCCAAACTATTTCCCATCCCTCGTCCGACTATGTTTGTTGTTGTTGTTTGGACTTGACTGTTTCTCACCACAGCGATGGCCAGGCTCTTTCCCTTTTTTTCTGCTTCTTCTTTACGTGCATATTCGTCCATTAAGAGCAAAAAGGGCGTGAGAGAAAGAGAGAGAGACTAACGGAGAGTTTAAATAGGTCCTCCGGAAAGTTTGTGGGGCCGGAGGCGTTTTACGAGACGAGTCTTAACCATTCCATTGAAACTTTGACGGCGTGACAAAACGCGTAGTATCCGGGGAGGGATGAAACTTGGTTGGAAAAAATATCGGTGAAAGGGTTGAAGCGTCTGACCTCGTTTTTCTGCAAGTAAATAAAAATCGCAAAAATCCGTCGTGAACTCTACGTATGAACATGTACGTATACGTACACTCATCGGAAGAGAGAGAGAAAATGAGAGGAGTACGTAAAGCTCGTTCGGGAAGTTGGCAATTTCCTGGAAATTCAAGAAATTCAAACTTTTACGCACAAGGTTATTTTGCAAAAAAAAAGTTGTACGGGAAAACGCTTATAAAACAGCCAGCTTTTGTAGAGGTGTACAAACGTACGCGCACTTACACACACGCATACACATATACGTTGTTGCAAGGAAAAGTCCGTGAAACTCCATTAATAAATGCTACGAGATACAATTGCTGGTTGTAAGATTATTTCCTGGGAGATGATTTTTTTTTTCTTTTCATTCCGTATACGTATCTCTCCGGTTGGTATTTTAATTTCTAGAAAGCGCCGTGGTAGTGCTTATGAATGAAAGTACGTGTTACATATGTATACGTCCAATATTTCAATCACATAGTTACATTGGTTAGTAATTAAAGTCACAAACGTCGTACTTACCACGGAGAAAGATAATATATTTCAATTAGAAAAGTTAATGAAATAAAATATAATTAACGTTTGAAACGTCTCTGTTTGAACTGCCTGGGTGTTTGTCGCTAATCAATGTTTAGCGAGTCCTTCATTTGGAAGGCAACGTGTATAAACTGTGGTACTTTTTAGTTAAAAATGAAGTTACTTGAGCTTGATTACCAGCCTGAAATAAGTATACTTTGAGAGTTATTTCGCTGTGCACAGCGGCATTCGTCGAACCGAGAAAATTTCAAGCACTTGTTTTACGGCGAGCAGAAATGATCCAGTTGAGCAACAGTAAGTAAAGCGAGAGTAAATTAAATAGAAAGAGAGAGGGAAAGAGGTCAGGGCAGTGTAATAAGGTGTGACGAATGGCGCGGGTATAATTTCATTTCGGAGTGGGGATATAATTTAAGAGCACCTGAGGGCGAAAAGAAAGAGAAAAACAATTTGAAAAGTTTGACTCGAGGCAAAAGCAATGGAAAAAAGGGGAAAAAAAAGAATAAAAAAGAGAGAGAGAGAGACCGCACGGTAGCATCGAAATCAGTGAATTCTCGTAAAGCTTAACCATGACGAAGTCGAAAAGTTTTGGCTCGATACTCGTGAGCCGTAATTCTCTTTGGGTTCAACTTTTCCCTTAGCGCTCCCTCAGTGGGAGATCTCAATTTATAGCGTAAAAAATTCCCGGCCGCGTCCATTTCTAACAATTATGCGCGCACCTTCGGCACGAAATCTCACCCGTAAAAGAAGGACACGCTAATCGGCTATGGGCTTTCGGCTGGTGTTAGCCTCCCCTTTTGTACTACTCACCCTCTTATTCCTCGTTTTCCTCGCCCCGCCTTGCACCCTTGAGCTACCAATAATGTATTGATCGTACCCGAAACAAGACTTGTATTGTCCGCATTTGTTCCTTCGATGTGCTTAAGAGATGCTGACTTTTGGAATTTCAGACTTTACCGTAACTAAAATTAAATAAAAATAAAAATAAAAAAACAACCCAAAGAGAAAGAAAAAACAAAAATGTTTCTCATTCCGCTCTTGATATTTTTTTTTCGAGCCATTATTATTTTTCCATTATTATTATTATTATTATTATTTTTTTCTTTCTTTCTTTTTTTGTGTAACGTATAAATGTAGACTTTCTGCCGAGCGTTTTTAATTAGTCCAAGAACATTGGATTTGTATTTGTGCCTTACACAAGATCTCGTAAGTGAAAAAGAGAAAAAAAGAATAGGAAAAAAAAAAAAAGAAAAAGAAAAAGAAAAAGTAATCTAATAATGTAATAAACGCAAATCAAATGAGTGTACAATTTCTGAGTATGCAGATGCGTAAGAAAATAAAAACACGCGTGTTCACGAAAGGCATTACTTCTCGCATCCACAAGCATATTTCCTTCGAGAACGCGGCTGGCTTTGTGCGCATGCAAATAAGTAGACAGATATGAAACAAAGAAAGGGACCGAAAGAATAACGGAGAGCGAGAGAGAGAAAGAAAAACCGAGAGAAATTGTATTTTTGTACCTTTTTCATTTATTTTCCCAAGTACACTCCTTGTGCAAAGTTAATGACTCACGAGTTAGCGCTGAGTAAGTGTCAGCGGTACGGTGCGTATAGTATGTAAAAATGTGCGCGCGCACGTGTGTAAGTTTCAGGCTGTACCTATACCTATATACGATGGGTGATGCTGGTGGCTTAGCTGCGCGAATTCGTCTCAACTGTCCGCATTGCGGAATTCCTGGCCGAGGCGTGTGTGCTCGCGCTCGGTAGTATACGTGGCCGCTATACCGCCCTTTTATGCACGAGCCCAGAAAACTTGAAAAAAATCTTTTCATCCCCATCCCATTTGCTTGCCTTTCATTCTAACCGCTTTAAAATCCATTCACACCCTCTCTATCTCTCTATCTCTAGTTTGCACACGTACAATAGTTTGTTGCCAAACGATCCTCCCCTGCAGATTGATCTCCATTCTATATGTTTTATCGCGATTTTCGTCGGTCTTGTACTCCCAAGCTTCGCTTGCTTTATACCTTCAGTTGAAGGGTACTAATTTAGCGAAAATCGTATTGTTTTGCTCTATTTGCGATGTCCAATCTAGTGTTCTGTACGCAGTCACATAACACATTGACACGTTAATTTCGGCGATAATAATTATGCGCAAGTGACTACTTTGTATAGTCTAAATTTCATCTAGATCGAGTATAATCGATAAAACAAAGTAAAATATCATACATAATAATGTTGATAATTAGAAACTGAAAATAATTGCTTAATATTCCCAGAAAAAATTGTTTTAACCTAAATTAAAATTGTATTTTTTTTGTTTGTTCCAGGTGAGCTTATTTCGATGAATTTGATCGTATCTGCTTAAGAAAAGATTACGTAAGTACGTTTTGCCCGTTCAAAATGCAATCGTCTGTTGACAAATATTCGCATCGAATTTCGAACTGACAGAGATATTGGTTTCGAAAGTTGATTTTTTGAGGTACCTTAATATTATAACTTTTACCTTTTTACTCATGCTATATTACCTTTTCTATGATTAGATGTTGGGGACACATAATTAAGATTGTCAATTCATGAAATATCAGTTATTATTTTATACCTAAAGGTTTGAGTCAACTAAAGAGTATAAAATTTCCCAATCAATGATTACTGCAACAGTACACTTCTTTATCTGACAACGGATCAAATAACTTGAGAATATATATATATATATATATATTACTTCTATTACGTAACAGTTGAGCCTCCAAGTATAGCTTTCATTGTTAACCTATCGATTATTAGATACACATAAAAAAAAAATCGGTTTACGTGGAGTGCATGCATTTATAAAACTTTTTTTCCACGTATCTTTAGTTTCCGTTTCTTTTTTAATTTTTTACCTCTCTACCACTGCAAAGCATAGTCTCAAAAGCCGTAAAGCATTATTTTTCTATCGTTTAACAAACTCAACGTATACATGGTAACAATTACGCACGCGAATTTTTAAGTCTGGGCACTTGAGAAAATTAGTTGAAATCTCATTAAAACATTGTTTCCAGTCCATGCAACATTATTTAACCTCCAGACGCTCTTCAGTCGGTCTAATTTAGCCCACCATACTTATCCCCCGTAGCATCTCCTCATCACGCAAGAAATTAAGCGTCACAGAAGTCACTCGGAAACTCGCCCGAGATTACGTCTAGTGGGCGAGCTCAGTTTGATAATAAGCAAAAAAAAAAAAAAAAAAAAAAAAAAAAAAAAAAAAAAAAAAAAAAAAAAAAAAAAAAAAAAACGAGGATGAAATATGGTTTTTCATTATATTTTTAATACAAGATTTTATCCGAGTCATAGACATAAACATTGGGGTTAGCAAAATCCCAGATAGCATTTACTTGGGTATTAGCAAAGGATGTACAATGTTTGGAGCGACAACTTAAAAAACGAGTTCAACCGAAAATCGGCTAGGATGACACAATAATTTTACGCTTCGAGAATCATCTCATGCCCATTAACGTTCGCGTGTATAATATATACCCTAAACCCGCGCACAATACCAACCTCCACCTCATTCAAGGCTGTTCATTTGACAATTAGGGCTTGAGTGGTGCCATTGATTGCGAAACCACGCTTGAGACGAAATCACTCATACTGGCGGTTGTGGGCGGCGCGTATTAATGTACATTGATCGGTAAGGTGATCACAGTACCTTTACGACGGCACTCGGAAACAATATGACACTTGAAGTCAAATTCAAACGGATTGCATCGGAAAATCCTGTTGGTACAAAACGGCGGCCGGAGAAAGGGAAGTGCAAGCGACAGAGCGCATCGGGGCCACTTGGGTAGATGCTTTTCATCGGCCTCTTCATTAGTCGGGATAACGATTGGGTTTGGCTCCTCCTCCACTGTTGGACACTTTCTGAAAAAAACTGACAATCCCATTAAGGCTCCGACAACTCGGTTAACGTTCAATCTTCCCCACTCTTCCCCGTGGGGGCGGGGTGCAATTCACGGCTCTCGTTTCATTTCCGCGACGCGCAGTCAGCTAGCCGTCCCCTTTTTTCTTCCCCTCCCCCCTCATTTCGGCGTTCGCTACACTTCTCTCGAACACCATAGCTTCTCCCTCTATCTTTCTCTCTCTTCTTCCCGCTCTGGTACACAAAGCACCGTTTTAGCCGTGATCCAGCTTATGGTCCTCTTCTTCGTCCTCCATTCGTTACTCTTGGTCCTGGGGATTAAATGGGATGCTCGCTCCGGGCGGATGAGCGCCAGCCAAGTAACGCATAAGCGATTTTGAAATATCTTTTCCTGCCCCTCTTTCGCCAAGCGCTCCATTATCGATCGGGCATTTATCGTATACGAGGAGTCGGCTCCAGCTTGGAGACGCAGAGGAATGTTTACTCCCCCTTTTTTTTTTCACTTTTGCTCGGGGCGGGCTTCGAGCACCTTGACGTTTGTTGAAATGAATTCTCCGACTTTAGGGGAAAAAAACGAAAAATGTTACACGAGAAGACGACAAAAAAGTCCTCAAATCTTTCAATCTGGTGTTCCACAATGTTTTGTTGCTACCATTGCCCTTCTCATGAAATAGGTACATTGCATTAGCTTTGAGAGCACATAGACTCTCATACCACGTTTGATTCTTTATTCTTCTACTCTCTTTTTTTGCGGGAACACGAAAAACCTCTCCGTCGTATAGGTAGACTCTCCGAAAGTACATAATGACCATTACGTGTACATGTAAAACACGGGAGGTCGTCCCTTATCCTACTCTTCTATTCTCTCAGCCGACGGCCCGTTCTCGTGTGTACACATTCGCGCGATACCTCCTCCCAAAGGATACCACCGACTAATACGAAGAGTCGAGCGCAGGATCGCGTCTACAGATGTTATGAATATTTTTTTCCCTCCTCCTTTCCTCGAAGGGCACATTATTACTTTTATTCCGCCCGACAAAGCTGCCTTTAATCTTCAAAATCTGGAAACCTCTTTATCTCGCTCGCTATATCGTCTGCTTCCACGTCCAATCCTCTTTTCCTTTATATTCTTATGATCCCACCCCCCCCTCTTTTCTCTCGAAATGCTTATACCACTCTCTCTTTCTCTGGGTCAGTCCCTAGCCTCTGTCTCAAATAATGTTTCCACGTAATAACAAACGATTTAGCTTACGATTAAAGTTTCGAGGGCCAAGGCTAATGCTTTCTTGCTTAATTTATGGAACAACGACTATGGGCAAAAGTAGGTTTGACAAGAAGACGAAGAATAAGAAGAAGAAGAAGAATATATAAGAGCCTTTTAGAGCACGAGTTTCTCCTGGGTAATTTCATTGAATCTTCTTCTGCTGCTGCCGGCGCTTCAGGTTAATCGCTCTGGCAATCGAACGACCCTCGTACTACCGTGCACAGCTTGAGCAGCTGCCAGAATTATTTTCTCATCTCCGAAGATCAAGATAACGATGTCTGCTTCTCTTCCGGAATTTTCCATCGCGCGGCCCATCAAATCCCGCGGGGGGAACATCGTAAAGATAATTTCTTACATGCTGCTGCAGCTGCTGAACACTGTTTTCAATTTTGTAAATTTTTATCCCTCACCCCTCCTCACAGCAGAGTCTCTCTGACCTCGTTCGACTTCCGGCTGGTGCGCTTCTTCTTTCCTGGCCTGGCTACCATCCAAAAATCGAGGGCCCGGTAAATCTTTTTATCAAAACTGTATTTATCGTCGACGAAACAGTGTCTATATACTCCCAGGGTCTTTGCTCCAGATTATCTGGCGGAAAAAAAAAAAAATAAACCAAACCATACCAAAAGTTTTATTTGTCCACTCTCGCTCACCCCTCCGTGGGTATAATTGCTTACACTCCCTCCCGTGCTCGTATTACAACGGACAGAGTGTGGCGATCGTGTCATATTCTATTGTTTCGTGTTTGTCGTCCCAAGCTGTCTCCATGTTGTATCCTAATCAACGTAAAATTATTCAAAAAGAGTACCACTTTCTAAAGTGTCACAAAAAAAAAGAGCGAGTCGTTCCGTTGTTTAGTTTCGCTAGTTTCTCCATCTTTTACGAAACGTGCAGTCACATTTGTGTCGATACGATTCATAATTAGCCCCAATACGTGTGGAGCAAAGCCCTCGCAAACAACAAAAACAACAACGACGACTGTAACCTTGACCTCACTAGTATTTCACCCACAAGAGCATGTTAAATCGTGGGAGAAAACTGCCACGTCATTGGAGAGCTCCAAGAGGGCGATATTCCCATCATACTTAATTCCTCGCAGCAGCGGCACATTAAGAGCTTAAAATCGATCGGTTCTCCTCCCTCTCCACCCTCACATCATCGAACCGTACCCAGGAGCCCCGACTTTCGTTTGTTTAGCTTGAGAAGCCATTAATTCCATCTGTCACAAGAGCGGAAAGAGGGAGACAAGGTTAGACAAAGATGACGAGCGGACGTGGTGTCAACGTTATTTTTCCGCACAAGTGTCAGATTCTGTGCCACTCGCGTTTGAGCACCACGCCGTGGCGCTTTTGTCACCGAGGCTATAGCTGCTGTGCCTCTTGGCCGATTGCCAGTACGCAGGGTAGTGAGAGAGAGAGAGAGAGACGGAGGGGGGGGGAGAGAAGTGACGGGGCCCGGTCTCTCCCAGCGCGCAGGTTCTATCTCTGGCTTCATCTCAACTTTTCTCTTTCTCTCCGTGTCTCTGCCCCTTCTCCCATAGCTCTGATACTCGGCGGCCTTTCTCATCCTCGTTCTGCGTACGCGCCAGTACTCGGCAACTTTGGTCATTACTTGTGGATGAAGAACCTCCCGAGTGCGCGGAAAGGGGAAGAAGACTGCCAGCACTGCTACTATTGCCACTACTACTACGACTGCTACTCTAGTTGCGGCTGGAGAGAAAATTGCACCGGGGGAGCTTCGTCCGTAGCAATGTACTTGTATACAATATGCATACACGTGCAGCCGCTCTGGCGAGGCTCTTCAACTTTAAAAATTACAAACCTCAGGCCCAGCGGTTGAAGTAACCGTTGGGAGAGAATCTGAGCTCTTTTTTCCAAATGCCGACACCGTTCTCTCGCTCTCTCATTTTGACTTTTATTTTTCATCCATCTGTCGATCTTTTTCCGTTTCCCCGTGTCTATATAACGTATATATACGTGCACTGTACGGCGCCTAGACTGCTACTGTCTATGAACGCGTTTCAACTCTGTGCCTTCTGCCTCCTTTTTCCGGATAAGATCGGATTTTTGTGTCAGGGATGTATGCCCTCGAGGCGAGAAAAGAGGACGACGACGATGTGGTGTGGCGCGTTGGAAGTACATGAGTGTGCGTACGTATGTATGTTTCAACGGGTGCCTCTAACGTAGACTGTCTTCCGGCAATCCTAGGCTTCCTAGAAGTAGAAGAAAAGAAGGGGAGACCATAGTAATTGTGTGTGTGTGTTTGTCATAGACAATACATACGTGACACGTGGACTTAGGGAATATATGGGGTGAACTGTCATTACAGCAAGAAAGTTGAAGCCCAGCACAGACTCGTGCATTCCCCCTGTTTCCCTTTCCGAAGTTTCTTATTCTTTAGGCCGTCCCCCGTATGAGCCTCTAATACTGTGTCCTGGACAGCCGCTGTATCAACTACCTCAGAACTACGTAACAACTCTCAACTACGTGCGTCTCTGAATAGAGGCTCTAGTACATTTCTCGAATTTTTTTCACCATCTCTTTTTTTCACCGTTTTGCGCGTACATGTACGTGCCACAATCGACGAGCTCTAGCTCCACTCTCTATCGAACATATATATATTATGAGGAAACTGCGATATCCCCTTCATCTTCGAACATCCACCACTACAACTGACACAGCTTCCGGCAATTTTTCGTGAGCCAAGCTGACAAAGAAAAAGTCAGAAGAAAAGCGTAGTACGTGGGCGTCCACAGATACGTGCGAGATAGCCGAACGTTGGCTCTCGTTTGATCTTTTCGGTCAATACTCACTGCCAAGCAACCAATACATTAGATGTTGCAGTTAGTTTTGCCGTGTTCCCGCAATTTCTACACTTTTGTTCGATATTTACTCACGTGGAACCTCTTTAAATGCAGGCTGTACCAAAACAAAACCTAAGTCGAGTTGAAAGTTATAGTAAGTAGTACAACTAAATTTTCAGTCAGACTAATCGAGCTTATCGAATAAATTAACTGATCAGGTATATCAATTAATTGATTCACAAACGGCATCTTTTACTTATCTGGTAATTATAAATTTAATTAAGTTTAAATTATTTATTAATACATTCAAATAATTATGTATGCGATAATACTTACTGTACTTATTTAAAAAAATCGCTGTAAGTAGTACGTTCGGGTTTTTGGTCAGACGCATCGAATTAATTCATAAACTGAATCGTTTACTTATCTAATGATTGTAAATTTTGTGCAAAGACACAATCATGTAATACCCACAGCACTTATTATTTTTATAATAGTAAGTAGTACAACCAGATTATTGGTCAGACCAATCGAACTTATTAATAGACTTACGAATCAGATTATTTAATTAATTAATTAGTTCATACCAGTGATTATTCGTGTCATCATACTCACTGGATTGACTTTAAAAACTGCTTCAAGTAGTACATACATATGTTTGGTCAGACGCATCGATTTGAGTTACTAACCGGATCGGTTAGTTAACTAATTATTTTTAATTTGGTGCAAAGAAACAATTATGTAATACTCACAGCACTTATAATGAAAATTATACTAAGTAGAATAACCAAATTTACAGTCAGGCCAATCGATTAGATTAACCAATCAGGTAGTTCAATTAATTTATTAGTACATTCAAATAATTATGTATGTGATAACACTTACTGTACGGACTTTTAAAAATTTCTGTAAGTAGTACGTTCAGATTCTTGGTCAGACGCATCGAATTGATTTATAAACTGAATAGTTTACTTATCTAATGATTTTAAATTTTGTGCAAAGAAACAATTGTGTAATACCCACAACACTTGTTTTAAAAATTATAGTAAGTAGTACAACCAGACTTACGAATCAGATTATTCAATTGATTGATTAGTTCACGTGAATGACTATCCGTGTCATGAAACTCACTACATTGATTACAAAAACTGCTATAAGTAGTACATCCAGATTTTTAGTCAGACGCAGTGGAATGATTAAATTGATTTACGAGCTGGTTATTCATTCTACTAATCATTCTAAATTTTTTGCAAATAATTAATAATTAATAATACTCACTGCAAAATTTTTGCTTTTCCGTTTGGTATTTTATCACGTGGGATTCCTTAAACGCGAGCTGCAGAAAAACGAAGCAAAAGTTCAGAAATTCATTCTGGGCCAAACTGATGTATAAACAAGCATGCAAGCATGAGTACATAACAGAACAACGTTAATTTCATCGACTTTTTATCGATAATTATGTTCAAAAAGTGCATAAATGATATTTGATGGAAGAAAGGGGGAAGGGAAGTAGAGTTGGTGCGCATCCATTCAATCAAGCTCTCTGCTCCGTTAACGAGGATATAAACATGCCCCAAGGCACTTGGATTCAATAAATTGTGTACATTCAAAATCCGATGCTTTTTTATTGTAGCGAGAAATCCGCGTAACGAATTGTACATTCGTTAGAAAATGTATCAGTTTCTGAAAAGCGTATCAATAAAGTCTCTAATAATAAGGGCACAAGCATTCAGCGATACAATGAGCCCTCGACAAGCCCCTAAAAACAATTTTTGTGACGAAACTTTTGATTGCACAGAGTAGGAGGAGAGTGAAGCAGGAAAAATGGAACGGGGATAAGTCCGTGTTGTGCCCATATTCCGCATATTCACGAGAATCGAGGCGTCACCGATATTTGAATGGTTCGCCGCGAAGATACCGACAGATGAGCTCTCCGCTTCGATTCCTTTGACATTCCGTGCGCTCGTGTGAAAGGGCAGTATTATTGGCGCGTAGCCAAATGGCGAGGCGAATCGAGTGGCCCAGTATACGCAGCTCCTCCTCCGCTCCACTGTTGAGGGGATTATATCTCATCTCTCGCACTTGTATTGGTATTTTTCTTGGTAAAAAACGTGAGATAGGAGAGGAACTCTGAGGCAATTGGATTAATAGTAGAGGGTACGAGAAAAAGTCATTCCTCGAGCGCTTGGATGAGGAAGACACGACGACAGTGTAGGCGCTCCGGGAATGGGAAAAATACGAGGGTGAAATTCAATTGCGTAACTGAATCATCCGCGGCGGACGCAAGGAAGTTTGAAGAAGCTGGACTATTGCTGCATCGATTGTAACTTGAGCTCCAAGCTGGGGAGAAAAAAGGAATTACGTTTCGGAAGTACTCGCTACTTCTTCTCGTGTTCCTTCTATCTTTCTCACTACCGATTCTCTTTGCTGCTACTCATAGGTGTTGCTTATTTGCTCGACCTACTTCACCGGTCCGCTTCGCCTTGGCCATCGCGTGACAAGTTCAGCGACATTACGTGCTCTATTCTCGTTACTGTTTGAAGGCCAAACTTTTTTTTCATTCGTCGTACAAGTCGAGCTCAGTAATTGAAACCTGTTGTGGAATGTATTGCGCAGTTGTGTGAGAAATTGATGCGCTTTTTGGTATTTCCAACTTGAAGTATACGTGTTGATCAATCGATGATGTAGCTCACTTTCAATTGTAGCCCGAAAAAGTGAATAAAATCAAATAAAGTGAATATCCATAGCGATTGGAACATACAATTCAATAAATTTATAATTTTTTACATAAATAATAAGTCGCAACAAGACGTTACTAAAAATAAGTAGTATAATCAAGTATTTAGAGAGACGTATCTCTTTGATAATTCTACACTTAATGACCTTGTACAACTATACTTTTGATGAAACTAAGAACTATTGTAAAATTCTTACCTGACCTTAAATATATTAATTATATAAGCAGTAAAGTCTTCTATGGCAAAGTTTTTTATTAGCTCTGCGGTATTAGATTAATAAATCTGCGTAAAAAGCATTTCACTTATTTTCACTGTTACGCTTATTTTTTTGGTTTTATTTCGTTATATTGCAGCACATGTGTTGGTTAGGTATAAGATGCGATGAATTGCTTTGAACATATTAGTTAAATGTCATATAAACCTATAATAATAATAATAATAATAATAATAATAATAATAATAACAATAATAATAATAATGATGATGAATTAGTAATGAACTTAAGCTTCAACACGTAATTAATAATTTGTATCACAGTACGCCAATAATAAAAAGTGTTGCCAAGTTTTTAGTTGAGTCCGTAAAATTTGGAAATATTAATTTCCAAACGGCCTTGTGCAATTAACTATTAAGCATGAGTTTTCTCCCAATACTCAATCGTTTCGTTATAATGACAGTACTGATTTTGAAAATTTTAATAAGTAGTATAACCATTTTATTGGTCAGACCATTTTTAAAATTGACTTACGATCCAAATTTTTCAATTATCTTATTGGTACATGCTATAAACATTTATGTTGAAGTATTCACTGGACTAATTTTTTAAACTGCTTTAAGTAGTACAGCCATGAATTTGGTCAGGTACATCGATTTCTTTCAATCAATTGACAAAAATGATCTTTCAGTTAACCAATTATAATGCATTTCATTCGAATAATTATTTATATACTACCAACTGTTCTGTTTTGAAAAAAATTGAAGTAAGTAGTACAACCATATCTTTGGTCAGACCTATCAAACTGATTAAATTGACTAATGAACCAGATTATTGAGTTAAACAATTATTGTATACAAATAGTTATTCATGTCAAAATATTCACTGTGGTAAAATAAATAACATTGTAATACGCACTACACTATTTAAAACTTTTGTAGTAAGTAGAACAACCAAATCTATTGTCAGACACATCGAATCGATTACATGATCAAGTAGTACAACCATATTTTTGATCAGACCTATTAAATTTCTTAAAATTATTGACACACTGGATCGTTCAGTTAACTAATAAGTATCAATACCGACGTAATCACTTTTATTGTAATACTTATTTTTCATTTTACTACTTGCGTTAGAAGCAAATAATTAGTCGTATTTTTATATTCACTAAAGTAATTTAAAAAAATTATCGTTAGTAGTACAGGAAGATTTTTGGTCAGACGAATATAATAAATTATTAAAGGCTTATATTTTTACGCACAAAGTAGATAAGTTTACCATCAAGTTAAAGAAAATCGGTTTGTAAAGTATGATTCTTTGATGCAATCTTTTATCAATATTTCGATACAATCTCAAAGGCATGAAAATATTTTCGTTTGTCATGAGAATAAATACAATAAAATTTCAATTATGGTTTACAAAATATTTTGTGCACTACAAACCTTCAAGAAAAAGATGTAGAGAGGCGCAGGGAAAAAAAATTTCCGTCAGTCCTTTCAAGCTTGCATTCAATAAATCCTAAATAACATAGATGGAAAATCGGATCATACATGCCCTCGGGATGTTGCAGTGCAGATTAAAGCACTTTACTTTTATTCTTTGTTTCTGCCATGACGCTTAATTTTTAATTTTTGTAAAAGTAAGACGCCAGAGAAAAAAAGCTAATGAAAGCGAGAGAGAGAGAAAGAGATGAAAAGTTTCCGGGGGCAAAAGATAAAGAACTTCCGAAGGAGTCGCTGCAAGCTAGTCCTGGCCCACATTCGAACTTGAGCATAGCGCATAACTTAGCCGAGAATAAATGTGGTGGATACCGCGGTCTGTACATGCTCTCGGCCAAATTCTCGTGTATGTATACGCGCACAAAGAAAACTCGCGAGAGAAAGTTAGCCAAGCTCTTTTCAATTATTTCATCGGCTTTGACGTAGTCTCTCTGTATGCGTTGTACTAGGTCCCTGCGGCCTCTTTCCCTCTTTTGTTTTTGTTTTTGGACAAAAAGCTTCAAAAGCACATTGATCACGGACCATCAACTGCAGGCTTTTCGTTGCCGTGGAGGAAAACAGTTTACGACTCGGTATTTTGCACCGAGCATTGGGCAAAAAATTTTCTCCGAATAATTCTCGTGGGAAGAATCAGGTCATTAATTTTGATCAACTGTAAGTTAGTTCGTTCGAAGGTGCAGCTTTGCGTGATACTATTTCTGGCCAATCAGCCAGAGTGAGGAAATAATGAAAAGTCAGAAGGAAGAGAGGAAACCGATAAATTGTACCACCACCGCAAATTTTGCTGACACGAGAAATTGAGCGAAATTATAAAAACGTTGCGGATGAAATCTTGGCCCAGATTTTGCTTGAAGGAAGAAAAGCCGACATTGAATTTTTGCCGGAATGATTTACGGTCGGTGAACTTCTGCTCCAAATGCACGCTTGACGAAGACTACTAAATTGGCACGTCCGCTGCCTTCCTTTTTTTTCCCCTCGCTCGAAAACCAAAAACTAATTAATGAGACAGGTTTTTGCTCTTCACACAAGTTGGCAGCTGCATAGCTCCCTGTGCTGTGCATCTACTTTTTTTTTGCAGTTGACCTTTGGCGTCCTAGTCCCACACGTGTGTTCCATACAAGCACGTACACAAGCACAACCGTCAAAAATTGAGCCCTGACACCGCACTGTACAGCCGAGCCCACGCCCACCCCTCCATTCTGTACAACGCGCTAAACAGACAGGCTGGGTAAACGAGAGGGTGGATCCTGGCTAAGCCGACTGACCTATTTTGATAGGGCTGCGATATCAAAGGATCACCGCTGGATGGAGCATTTTATTTTGACGCGTTTTGCTGCGCGTATCGATACCAGGCACTTTCGGTATTATCCTTCGAGGCTCAATCCATCCCCGAGTACTGCGATTTTATTTTATTTCAATGCAAACATTCGGAACGTCGGAAGCGTGTGTGTTGCTTTGGTGATCTGTGTGATACTGACGGTGGGCAAACAAATTGATCGAGTGACGTTTGTTCGTGATGAAAATATAATGACACATAATGAAAATTCAAATACCCAGTTATGGAAAAATATTTTTGTCGTTGCACCGATGCTTTGTCAAACAACCTACATTCCCGACCCAATGGAAATTCATCTGAAAAGCAATTCGTATGAATTCACGTATTTTTTATTCAAGCGGGTCCAGAGTGACCCGGCAAATACGCAGAGAGTGCTTTTCAGAGCTGAGAATATGCAATTAGACCCACAAATTGAATTACCGGGGCTTAAAGTATAGAGGCACCGCGCGAAACAATGCCCCCCCCCCTCAGCATGCACGAAGCGCAGTGCGCTCGTATCTCATGGGCCTCGCACCCCTAGGGAGTATAGGTACCCACACTGCTAAGTAGATTCGACTGCGTGTGGGGAGGGAATTAAGGATTAAGCTTCGACAGGGATCGTTTGTTTTCGTTCAATTGTTAACGAGCGGAGCTGCCTGAGACTTGGGATTCTCGTTCCCTCTTCCTTTCTTTTTTCTCACACGTGGAATTTAAAATTCCCTACTCTCGACATCGGTGCGCGTGACCGTATGCATCGTAAACTTGCGTTAACCACCGATTGTGGATGCGAATTGAAAAAGACCGAAAAGCTCTTCGATCAACGAGGCTTGGAAAAATACAACGTGCCGGAAAGTTCGGTTACGAGAGAGAGAGAGAGCTCATGCATACCGCAAATTGCGCGAATTTCGTTCAAAATTCATAGCCGCGTGGTACCGAAGTTTCTGTTATTTAACTTTTCTTATTATCCGCAACACCTATTCTCGGCCGATCTTCAATCAGTCATAACTTTCGTGATGAAATCGTGGGACCCAAAGCGGACTAGATACGTCAGACGTCTACGGAAGGAAAGCGCCGAGTGAATGAGTTTTCAAAGTACTACCACCCCCCCCCCCATCCCTCCCCTTGAGCTCACTCTCGTACAATACACCGTCGGCTGTTGCCCATCCGTCAAGCTAGCTCGAGCGAATGGACGTAAAATATTAACGCGAAACAATAGCGCGCGAGCTCAAATGGCCCGTGAAAATTGCAAAAGCTCCAGCAAATGAGCAATTTGAATGTGTATAAGGTGTCGCCTCGAAAATTATAATATCGCGGGAATGAACGCTTGTGCGTTTGCGTGAAAATGAGGCGAACGGGGACCAGTGTATGCATTAGAACTTATAGTCATGATGCAAGAGCAAAGTAACAAATTAGCATCAGACGAGGATGCACCCTGTATTATAATTATACTGTTGTGTAGTACAAAACGTTTGGCGTAAGAGAGAGAGAGAGGTCTCGTGGGCTGCTGTTACTCGGGTATTACATTCGGGTCTGCACGGACTCTTGTATCCAGACTTTCATCTGGAAATCTGGATGCTGTTGACCAATCATTCATTGGCTGAATAATTAAAGTAATGGATTCGCTGGAGAGGCTATAGTTTTTCGTGTTTGTCAATACGTATACATAGATCTTGAAAAAATTTGACCCCAATGCGCCAGTACAACGGAAGCTCAGCTGAAAAATGAACGAACGCGCCGACGGACCGAAGTGCTTGTTTATTTGTGTTATTGAAAATTTCACCTGTGCCGAAAGCATCAGCTGCGCCCGTGTGTAAACCATCATGGTATACAAGACAATTTTTCGGAATAGTCGTTTCGGTGGCGTAACGACATTTTGTGCATTCAACCGACGGTTTTGACAAGCAAAAAATTCAGGCCGAGCTTTCGGCTAGCGTAATTTTACGTCGAGAAAAATTCAATTAGCGGCCGATATTGAGCCGCATGGGAGGTCAGGATGTTCGATTGACTGTGTACGGGCGCTGTGTGGGATATATGCATGCGCGTTGCAAATGATGCGGAAAATCGCTGCTCTACTTTTGCTAGATCGCTCCCTTGAATTTATCTTTCGGCTTTCGCAAGCGGCTTGCTCCACGACCATTTTCCACGAGATACCCTTCCACCGGCAAGTGCATTTTACTTGAGCGATGATACACATGAGCATGTTGTGGCCGAAGCCGTTGGTCACTTCCTCCACGATGAAAACCTCAATATTTGGGTCATTCGAAATATAAAAGTCCAGCTCTCAACAGACGCGTTCATATTGCCGATGTCTACAGTGCGAATGAAAGAAATATCATCTTATCGAAACTCTTGTACAGGTCGCATTGGCGGTGTATAGTATACACCGAACCATCGATAGCTCATATAAATTTTGCACTTTGCAATGTATACTTAGTTCTATCGAATCTATCATGTTTTCCTGCGGTCTAACTTTGAGATTGTGAAACTCCGAGTACAATTACCGGAGACACACGTCGTACTTTGCGTTGTAAATTGAGTATTGTGCAAGAGATTAAAAATTCAAAAAACTCGTTGCACACATTGACGTTGTTCAAAGTTGGAGTCGGCTTATCAACAAGTCGGGAGTAAAAAATGTAATTCCTAGGCCTCTCGAACTGGCGGGGGCTTCATTGGGCTTGACAACAAAGTCTCTTGAATTTCCGATAATGCCTTTTTCAATAAAACGATATTGACAGACTCTACCCAGTAAATTTTCAAAACAAGGCGGGGAAACTCGAGTTTAAACCCGAATTTTGAAAGATAGTCGGAATTTGTCAATGTACCATAAATTTTTGCCGCAACCTCGACACGAAATGACAAACGTCGCGTCGATAATTTTTTTTTTTTTTTTTTTTTTTTTATTACACCAAATGAAATTCTTTGCCCCACACGGTACTCCACTTGATTAAATTTCTTGGCTTGAATTTATTTCGCAGTAGACGATCAACACAATGTTGCAACGCTTTTACATGGGTAATACAGACGTGGGGCTGTTGTCTGGTATAACATCAGCACATGGCGTATCACTGAATTCTCAAAATGCCAACCCTTCTTACACGATGGTACCTAACTCTATTTAACGTGTCGATTGTGTTGAATGTTACACACCCCACATTCCACCGAAGGGTGGCAATTGCGCATGGAGAGCTCACACCTTGTATTTTTGTGAACTTCGTGCATCATCACACCCACGTGGAAGATGACTGATCCTGATAACGCCTAAATGTCCCATGAAGCGGGTAATCCATTTCCATTAAGCGATAAGTTTGTTTAGCCCAAGTATTACTCGGTGGGTGGTAGCCATCGAACGTACAGTATGCGGAAACTGCTCATTGAACGTGTGTCGACCCGATCCTCCCGACCTCTCCTTCGTCAACTCTGTGTGGGGAAACCACCGTAGAAGGCACACATAATACTGCTCTCGAGGCGTATATCCATCCTCCTCCGTTCCCGTCTTTACCAAGTAGTCCGTATGTATACATAAGTAGTACAGTCTCGAAGCAAAAGCTGCTTTGCTCCGAAAGTTATCGAACACACGCTCTCTCGTCCCTCTTCATCTTCGCTTCCTGTGCTCGCCCAAGATCCTTTCACCGATATGCCCCCCATTCGATACGCCTCGTGCCAACTTCTCCGCGCCCTTGTTCTCATGTTCTCGTACTATAATGTACAATACTTCGACTCATCTGTAAATCAAGGGAGGATATATATCATACACCGACGTCCCGGTGAAGGAGTGATTGCTCCGACAATGGGGGCTGTTGTACCGTTGGTTGTGCAGATACAATCGCCCTCGGGTCTGAAATTCGAGGGTGAAACGTATCAAGCAATAATAAATAAATAAATAAATACATGACTTGTGGTTATTTTGCCTTGGGCATATATACACAACGTACCTCTATTACTCTGTTTCGGTGATGCTTAGGCACGTCCTTGTGTCCCACAACTGGCGTACTCTCGCGGTCCAACGATTCGGGGCGAAGGGGACTGTAGCAACCTTGGATCGACTTGTGTAGGGAGCTCGAGGGGAGAGTAAAAAAAAAAAAAAGAAAAAAAAAGAAAGAAATAGGTGAATAGTCAGAGGGGGGGGGGAAGAGGCCAAGAGAGATTACTCAGGCTCAGGTGAACGCCAGTCGAAAAAACGAGCGGGGGGAAAGAAATAATTATCGCAAATAGACATACTTTATACGTAACTGGTACAACAACGGGAACCATGCCGAGGCGACACTGGGTGGTGCTGCGTAAACGCAAATAGAGGCCAAGTGAGCAAGGGAACGACTGCAATCGTATAGTAATAAATCGTGTAGTATTAGTTGCAGTAGTGCTCGTTGAATCGTTGGCATCACGCGTTGACCACCGAGCACTCAGTTTTGCCGATATTGTTTTTTCGTCGTTGTGATTAACGTATATATACGCGGAGACGATAGATCGGCCATTTGTGATGGGTAGTACTTGAGCAGAGGTATTTATTGGCGATCGGCTCAAATGTGCACAAACTTACGTACATCTAAACTTTAATAAAGCATCAACAGAACGGGAAGATGTTCTGCTTGTGGGTGAGTGTTGGATCGTATGGCGTCTGCGTGGGTTTTCGCCGCCTATCGACGGCTCCCTACAATTTATATCCCTCGATGCTTTACCACACCGTGTGTGTATGTGTGTGTGTGCCGTGTGTATAATAACGGCCTGTACTGCCATTGTGCTCAGGCTTTCCATTCACAACAGACGTGACGGCTTAATAATCGGCCGATATTTTCCTCCGGTTGATTCGCGCGTACCACCGGTGCGGCCAGCAGCCACTAAATCAAATCGAACGCCTTGTATCGCCCATACAACCGGGTGCATTGTTGTTTTTAACCATTGGGCGGCCCCACCCGTGATCCCCTTCTCGCGCATTTGCTCGCGGGACACAATGACTTTTGATAATCTCCCTGCCCCCTTCACCCCTTCCACCCCGTTTCTCTCCGCGTTTACGGGATATTGTGACAAACGAGGTAATTATAATACTTGCTGATATTGTGCAATCACGAGTATTATGGAGGCTCATTGGGCGTTTCTTCTTTTTTCTTTCCTTCTTTTTTTTTTTTTTTTTTTTTTTGCTTTTGTTTCTGTTGAAGAAAGCTTTTTTTCATCGGTGAAGATTGAAACGTGTTGAAATTATGTTTTTTCGTCCAAAAGACCGAAATGAGAGAAAAAAAAGCGCCTGAGTGATTATTTGATTCGTTTTTTCATCCAAACACAAACCTATTCAGTATATTCTGTCATTTCACTTTGACAATTAATTTCAAGCTTGGCTGTACGTTTTTTAATTTACGAACCTAATTCGACAAAATTAAAGGTCACGTTGCAGTTGAGTATCTCAAATCGAAATCACGTTGGGATATTCGCTTGAAAAGTAATTGGATGCTCTCTTTAAAGATTACCATTTCACTATAAGATTCGATTTTTTTTATTCAAAGTTGTACCCATTCCAAAACTACTTATAATTTAGAACTAAAGTTAGTCAACAATAGAAATAATAATATTAAGTTAACAATAAAACAAAGTTGTTCATAAAAATATGATTTATTTTAAAATTAAATATTAATACTGTTAATTTTTTTTATTTTCAAGCATTACATGGTTAACTGTGACCAAAAAAATCTCGAATAGACTGGCTTCAAACACGTAACGATTCATCTAGAGAGTTGACATAAATATTTAATCCAAATTTGTTGAAAACCATTTAACATTTATAATTTGCTTGAAAATTTACTTAATTTCTTGAGGTACTTATTTCGAATTCATGGCAATCAAACCAGAAAAGTATTCTATTATCCTTTAACTTTAATTACTGTTTTCCTAGTACTCTTTGCTGACCGTAAAAATAATGAGCTACACGTAACTAACAGTTTCGCTAAATTGCACGCTCGACTGTAATTTTAAACATACGAACGGATTCATGTGCGACGAAAACGATTAAGGTGTATCCGAGCAAACGTTTATTACGTGTGCGCATTTAATTGATATACAGCTCGTTCGAGTACCCGCAACGTACGAAAAATCTTAATTTAAATTATTGAACATAATTTTAGAGGTATTGCTAAAGTTGCGTGTACTCTTCCTCCTCTTTTTTATTCCTCTCTAGAGTAGGTAAACTCAAGTTGTCGTTATCGCGTATTTGGCTGCGAATTGAGCTTATGGAACGAAATTAAATGAGCAGCTGCATGACGTGGCATGCGGTTTTTGTGCATTTCCACCAGCTCCAATGAACTCGACGTTTTGACGGCTTGTCTGTATTGTTTAAACGAGAAGTTTTAGAAAAAAAGCTCGCCAAATACGAGTATCGGCCTTGAATAACAAATAAACAACTCATATTTGTCTTTGTCTGGCTGCGAATTCCCTTGTTTTTGGATGCACAGTATTTTATTCATCAAGTTAAAATGATATGCCAAATTTTTCATACCTTTTTGACATTATTATCAACGTCGGAGAAAAGCACTTATTTGTGCAAATGCAAGGGAGCATGAAAAATACATTGAAGCGCGTTTTTTCTTTAAAAACTACATTGATTAAAGGATATATTATTAAAATTTTTTCAAATAAAAAAGTGACAAATTTTTTATGTGCATTGGCAAAAAAAAACCGTATCTATTACCCTGTACAAAGATGTAATTTAATAACAATGCGATGTGTCTAGAAAAAAATACGATACATTTTTTTCGTTGGCCTCGTCGTATCTTGATCTATTATACTGTAAGCGAATTCATGTATTTTAATTGGATTGTATTATATTTTACGCAAAGTTTTATTTTATTTTTGATTTTGGGAAAGTAAAAATTCAACGCTCGTGGTTGTTCAACATTTTAAATCCATACTGTTGAAATATTTGCATTTAAATTAAAAGTCATCGTGGCCAAAGATAGTGTGAAAATAAAGAGCGCAGGCTCGTTATAGCGAGCTCGAGAGCAGAAAAGCACATACTGTGTCATACGTGTGGTACGCATTTATAGGTAAACGCGTGCTATGCAAACATCAAGATTGACTGCACGTCGTATAAATATTCCTGATATTTTTTTTTATTTTTTATGCAATACCAGGCACAATAAATCCAACTTGGTGGAAACTGTGCATCCTCTTTTCGCATAATCTTTTTCCATTTATTTTCATTTTTCTTCATCTTAAAAATGAATAACGCCATTACTTAAAATTCAAATGAACAGCGCCAAATAAAATTTGTAAGGTCAATGAAAATTAACATAAAATAACAATACCGAAATACACCAAAATTGTTGCACAAGTACTTCCCCCCTCCCAAAAAAGGATGAAAGCAAATACGAATGAGAAAATCCGGTGATACTTTGAATGTCCCTTTTCCTTTCGGCGACGTCCCACGGCTGGTAATAGCTCTGTATACGTATAAACGTACCTCGTGAAAGAGTCGGTAAAAAGAAGGGGTGGGAGTAAGGGTATAATAATGACGAAGCCGGCCAACAGACGATACCGGCATCGGAACGGATTAACTGATGGCTGATGTGTTTTTTTTAACGCGCGGTGCTTTTGGACGTGTGCTTTCAGGCCCTGCTGCAGGCGCAAGACGTGACGGGCCAGGAGGTTTACGGCGAGGACGCGAAACGGGCCACTCCGCCGCCCATATTTCCCTACCTCAACGGGGCCGACGACCTTGAGGGCCAGAACGGCGAACTCGAGCTCGAGAACGTCACCAGAGTCAGGCTCGTCCAGTTTCAGAAGAACACCGACGAACCCATGGTAAGTTCACGCTTCTCCTGTCTTGTATCCGTGTCTTTGTTTTAGTGATAAATTTCGCGTCCCTCGCGTCACTATGCGAAACTTTTACAAATAAATATTTATACTCGCCTCCTCCGCAATGCGGCCCGGCGCAAATTGAAAATTTTATTTGGCCTGTTTCACGTAAGCGCACAAGTGAGCTAATTTTGTGATAAAGTTGCTTGTCTCTCGAATATTCATGCAACACTAGCCCTGACATTCCATTTGGCGTTCTAGACTCTCGTGCGCATTGAATCTCGTTAGCAAAGACCTTCGTGGAGTCAGTAAATGTCATGTCAGTAGCCAAACACATTGTGTTTTCGTCCCATGCATTGAACATTCGAAACATTTCAGGGGATAACGCTGAAAATGAACGAAGACGGGAAATGTATTGTTGCGAGAATAATGCACGGTGGAATGATACACAGACAGGCGACATTGCACGTCGGTGACGAGATCAGGGAGATCAATGGTATCGCGGTAGCTAATCAGTCGGTCAACGCCTTACAGAAGATTCTGGTAAGTACTTGCATTGAGAGTTTATCATCTATCATCTCTCGTGATCGCTATGGTAAAACAAATACTTTGTCGAGAATTATAAATGTTTGTGAGTATGTCGCGCGAATCGATAAATTGGTGCATAATAAACTGCACGCAAAATCATGCTACACGTGTGCGTCAAAGTTATTAATTTTTAATATCGTTGATTACCATCTTGTTTATACGTAGATTACAGAGTTGAAATATGTATGGGTCATTTCACCTAAACACAATACATATTTCGATTGCTGAAATGGGATTCGTGAGTTCAAGAATCCATGAGTAAATTTTTCCGAGTTATTTAAATGGTGTAAAATTTTAAAAGTGGAATTTTCCAAATAGATGGGTTACATTACGCCAACCAATTTTTTTTACAATATTTATGAACAAGCTGTGTCCATGACATTTAATCAATCAAGTTTCCGTTGAATTACCTACATATATACGTATAGGTATAATATACAAGACGAATGTAAATACGAATGATATGATTTTGGTTTTTTTTTGTGTTACAGCGAGAAGC
Source organism: Copidosoma floridanum (assembly GCF_036245765.1). NCBI lineage: Eukaryota > Metazoa > Arthropoda > Insecta > Hymenoptera > Encyrtidae > Copidosoma > Copidosoma floridanum. Next base: position 2,805,642 of record NW_028321886.1, on the reverse strand, counting down.
TCGTGGATCCGTAACATTCAAGATAGTACCATCATATAGGAGCGCGCCGCCTCCCTGCGAGGTACAAGTAAGCCCCGAAAACCAAGCCAACTCCCAATCTGACACCATAACCACCACCACACCCACCACCACCGATAGAACTAATGATTACACAACAGACGCGTCCGCCTCTCAGACGGTAGCTCCGACCACCTCGAAATCCGTAAAAACGCAGACCCCGAAAGATTCAAAGCCGCAGAAGCCCCAAAAGACGTCGAAACTGAAGTTCGGTAGCTCATCCTCCAGCGAGAACACACCAAGGCGTCGCTTGAATCCGTTATCCGTTCTCCGCTCGCGCAAATCCAAGAGCTAAACGCTCGTACAACTCTTTGATTAGTTGTTAAATTTTTTTTCTCCTTGCCTTAACAGCCGATCTCTTGTGCTTTATACCCTTACTAATGTAATTCGGAGCTCTGTGGTTTTTTTTTTTTTCCAATCAAGTCGTACTTGAAACGCTCGCTCTTCTAGTCGACATTTCAACTACTTTTCACCACGTGATACCCAAAACAAAAATATAGATGCAAGGGCCATTATTGACTTGCGTCTGTAAAGTTACATTACCTAACAATATATTGTGGGCTTGCGAAAGTATACACATACCTGAATACCGTCGAGCACAAGTTTCGTTGGAAGCCTTGAAAATAATAAAAACATTTCTATGTGGTCTGTTGAAACGATGAAGAGCTGTCGAAACGTCTGACCACTTGATCGTGGTATCGTGGATATTTTAATGAAACCAAGATAAAAGTTGTTTCACCGTTATCGCTTTGTATCGACAGAACAGAGGGAGATAGAAAGAAAAACAACAACAGAAAACTAAGTTCAAGGCTAGTATGTTGCCCGTGGAATTCGTTAGTCGATCCTTGGCGCAGTCTCTGGGGTGCAGCTACAAAAACGTGCTTGAGATTTAATGCGAACGAAGGAGGAGCGCAGCCCCGGAGAGAGGCTGTGTGTTCCTTGGTCTTTTCTCCGCATCCGAGAACAAAGCGTACTTAGCGCTCTCGCATGCTGCTCGAGGGTTTTTTTTTTTTTTTTTTTTATTCAGCAATGGCGAATAAACGAGGGCACCAGAACCAGAGTTTTCAACGGCTAGATATCTCTCTCCAAAGTGGGTCAGGTGACGCTCGCAAAGGGACACGAATTTTTATTTGGTGTACGAAAATTGGCTTTGCACGCAGGTTAAATTTGAACCGTTGGCTGACGCGAATTTCATTGCCTCATTTTGGCGAGCTTTCAAAGGAGCTTGAGGAAAATCTGATTTCGACGCTACACGCGGAGGGCGATTTGTTACTATTTTCATAACTTTAATAACTTTACCGTCTCCTTGTCTCGCTTTTTTCAGCAATGTAAATATACAGATACTTTATTGCGTTTTTTTTTTGGTTTTTTGGAAGATGTGTTGACTTCATTAAAAACATCTTATTACATCTTAAATTGTATTATTTTATGCTCGGCAATGGCTCATGTAGGAACCAATTTTTTATCCATGTACATATATTGTAACATCTTTCTTGCTACAAGTTATCCAAATAGTAATAATATATGTTCACTGAAGTCGCCTTAAAGTATATTCTTGTTTATTTTTACTTCTCAAGTCCCAAACTTCTGCGTGGCTGATCTCTAATTTTTACACCAAGTAATGCACTGAGCACTCATCAAAACATACCTACTCACAAACACACAATTTTCATCCATATAATTATATACACTTACATTTATCTCACATAATCCTCGAAAACTTTACCTCTACATAAACAAATGGAATCCTACTTCGTTTGAGATAATCCTTCATTACTTGCGTGCATGTGTCTGTATGTGCGTATCATTTGTATGCGTACACTAGATCATACGTATACTATGTGATATATACATGCGTACATATACACGCATCTCTAGAACATTGCTTCAATTGTACAATGTACGAAAAGAGTGCATGTTGCAAAACAATTTTCTCCCTTTTCTTAGGATTACGTGTAAGAAGCACGCCTCTGTTCGTTGATTGTCTGTTTCTTGAGTTTAATAGGTATACCTTGACAATACACCGAAACCGCACGGTGATGGACATGATAATTTTACATTTTTTTTCTCTAAATCTTTAACAAAAATATTAAGTTTGAAAAAAAAAAAAAAAAAAAAAAATAGAGTAAAAAGTTTGCAGCAGCCTATACGCTTCGCCGTACGGTTTCCATTGATTCTTGGTACAGCCTAAATTTGACCGATCCTGCGCGACACAAAGTTCCTCAGCGAGGATTTTCAATATTTACTTGTACTATTATTGATTTCGTGACTTAATTGTGTAAGAGGCTGTGCTAAATTTGAGTAATGTAACAAAACCGTGGACTGTATCGAATTATGGTGAAAGCACCGTAACTTTCATAACTTAATTATTTGTTTGAATTTCATTAATGTAAACTTGAGTTAATTCGATTAGTGGCTAAAGAGTCCAGTTTTTGTTGCATTGATGTTAAAACCCTCGCCTGCATGACCGGTAATACGTTTGATTTTTTTTTTTGCTTTTTTTGTTTGTGTGTATACATATATATTTATCGTACTTCGGGTATTCATTCAAATACGTATCGAGTAAATTTGTATCCACGTAGTACTGTACTTTTACACAAATGATGTAATGTGTCAAGCAATGATTATTATTGACCGTAAGATTCTTATCAAACGTTATATTAAAAGACAGAAATGATACTTTGCTTTAAAATCGATATGGACTTCATTTCAATCGGTATACAGTTGTATAACAATCTAGTCTGTGAGCTTAGATAGATGTATGTTTTTTTTTTTTTTACTATTATTTTCTCATTACGTTGAAAAAAAGTTTTAAAGAAACAAGAATTTTTAAGTTTAAATACGATGCATTACACTATTGTTTTAGAGTATACATAGTACATGTATATGGATTGTTAAGATCAAATAAATATTTTTAAAAATCCCATGCAGTTGAGGGTGCTTTTGTACATTTTTTTTTTTTTACGTTATTGTTATTCATAAAGATACAGGGTAGATGCAGAACACAGAAAGTAGCAAGAGTTTATTCTGTTTATTCAAAGTATCAAAAATATTATTTATCATTCTAGTCAACTTGCCATAAACATATTTATGTATGACCTACGGTCTTATGATTAACGAATTTAAATATGACTCTTATACACTATAACTTGTAAATACATGTAACCGATACATACATAAAATAAATACTACTAAATATTATGTCATGTTTTAACAGCTAAGAACTTGCGAAATCCTCGGAAGTACGAAAGTGTTATTACCAACAAAAAGAAATGCCATATTCAATGCAAGAAATGTGATGTAAAATGTTAATATTATTATATGTATAAGGATAACTTGAATAAATTGTAGTACAATAGTGCTTATTTCATTGGTTGACAAAATTTTAATTACTTGTTGAAAAACCAGCATAAAATTTTATGCAACAGGTATAATGAACTTCTTTCCTGTTGAAAAGGAAATAAAAGTCGTCAGCTTTTACAAGTTTATTCAACTGATGGTTGATAAATTGTCTTTACAGGCATGATAAAAAAATCAAACCATAAAAACTTTGAGGCTGTACCTTTACGATAAGACTACCCATAAAGTGAATCGAAAAGTATTACATTTTTATAAAGCCATTGAATTGTCAGCTGATAGTATAAAATTGGTTCTAAGTAATAATGGTTGACATGATATTGTTGTACGATAGCGATTTTGAAAAAGTTAAGTACTATTTGTGTTTTTCCTATGTTTGTTGTGCAACAGATAAGTAACAATGATTGTCATCATCTCTGAAAGAAAAGAGCATCGATGAACAACTTGGATCACTTTTGAAATTCCTTTAATCATTAAACAAAATCCAAGTCGTTAACTTTTAATCAATCTAATCGCGACTGGAATTTAGCGGTGTTAATGCGATTAATTCGATGTAAAAGTATAAAATAAAGCATGAGCTGATGAAAAACAATTTGTTAAGAATCGCTTATAATTAACCTTCTCTGATGTAAAAAAAACTTTAAATTATTTTGAAATATTACTTAGGTGCCGTTACAGTACTATTTTGCACAGTATATCGACTCAACTTTTTTTTTTATAATCTGCGTATAATGTGCACATACCTCTTACTCTCAGTTACTTTTTCCATTTGTTATTCATTTTCATTATTTGAATACATTTTTCTGCACGGTTATGGCTGTGCATGAAGTAAACTGAGATGAATATGATTTAAATTAAATTTTAACAATCAGTATATTTCATAATACACTTTTTCGAACAATGTTTATTTTTATTAAAAAAACTAACTTTAGGATAAAAAAAAAAAAACGACAGGAATACGTGTGATTTCTACTAACATATATTATATATTGGTGTATTAATATACACACATCTATACACATCTTATTTTGTACATAGTTTTTTTGTTATACTATTGTACATGTAGGTTCACTTTTTTTTGCTCTTCAATACATCAATCAAAATTATCCACTTCTCAATCCTTGAGTCATGCCCATCTCCATCAAGGCCCTCTTTAATCGTATTGTTGCAGTAAGGTGGCATATAATGAAATTGGGCAATGTTATGTGTCAGTGTTTCGTTAATTCTTTACTGTCATCATTTTTGTTTAAACATTTAATTATTGATTTATGTATGAAAAAACACCGGGTTATTTTCACAATTAGAAGCTTGTCATGAGCTGCAATAACGACGACAATGGTAAAATCGTCCTGGTATGTGTGCTTGTGCGTGTGTGTGTGCGAGTGTTTGATTTTTAAAGGATCAAGAAACAAAAGAAGCCGGCATCAATGTATTGGGGACTTTGACTCGAAGCAAAAGCTCGTGTTATCGTCAGACATGAAAATACTATAAATGCAGCAGGACTTGTGCGACAATAGCAGCAGTCAGTCCACCAGACGAGTTGTCAATACATAATATGTGGCGTGTACTTATTATTAATTGTGTCAAAGATTATTTCGTTATTTTTAATTCTTCTTCTCTCTAATTTGACATAATCAATTAATTCCATAAAAAAGTTAGCTCAAAATATTTTCAGCGATACGTTAGATATTTTTAACAACGATAAATGACTTCAATGACTTTGCAAATATTGAGTATTTCCTGACTTTTTTGTGCTTGAAAAAATTTCTTTTTTGCAAATTCAAAGTTTTCACTACAGTTAAGAGAACGAGTAATTATGTAACTTTAATATAAACTGCCTTATTTGCATACTATTGTTATATCTGAAATTTGAACCCTAACACAGTAAATTCAACTGTTTTTATACTAAACTTTTTGTTTAAACGTTCGTAGGTGTTTAACAGCAATCAATTGATGATTAAAATGTTAAAGAATTAAGTTGTAAGTGACCAAACATTTTAAATCATAACAATGGATGGAATATTTTTAAATCCGTGACAAATTATAAACCCTTGAGGGTTTAATTCCAAGACATTTGGATTCATTGTTTTTTGTTCAATGGACATTGATTTAGAAAACGATTCATAATGAAAAATTAATATCTCAAGTAAATTGTGATACATTGTTTTCAAAATTCAATTTAATAACGGTCCACTAAAATAATCAGTCGTGCAATAATTATTGTTTTGTGTCTAATCAAGTGTAGTATTTGTAAATCTTGTATCAAATATGTACATAATTGGCTTTAACATAAAAATATGCATGCAACTATTCGTAAAAAAATAGATAAACAGTTGTATTAAATGTCTTCTGTAAGGAAGTATTTCAATCTTGAAAATGTTTAATCAAAAGTTTATAAATATGAATAAAAAAAAAAAAAAAAGTAAATAAATAACTGAGATGGTAATATTTTCCAAGCTGAAGCACATACCAGTCTGATGTCATAGCATTGCACTGTAGTATGATCGGACAATATGCAATGTCCAGTCTGGAAAATTATATTTGGCAGTTTTTATTACTTTAATTTTTTTTTGTCACTTTATAGCGTGTACTTATGCATGCGCCTCAAAAACAAGAAACGACTACCAAGCATTGGAACTTTTTTCTTGCGCGTTACTGTTATAAGTGTGACTAACATACGCCAACTGAATTGCCTTTGATAATAATGATGATAATTGATTCGTTTGATTAAAAAGTTTGGAGCAACAAAGCCACCTATATTTATGGTCTTGGAGTGCTCCGAGTAGTTTTTTATTTTTATTGAAAAAATATAATAATTGGAGTTGTGCGTCAAGATCGTAATGTCAATTAAAAAAAAAAAAAAAAAAAAGTTAATAAAACAATAGAATGAAATTTCTTGACTCATCTCAACAAGCATTTCAACAAAATTAATAATCGTCTTCCTTTTTTCTGTTTCTTCAACGATCTAGTTGTTCAGGATAAAACCTCTGCCAGTGTTAGTAAGTACTACCACTTGATCTGGTGTGATTGGACTGCTGTAGTTAGAAGGCTATGCGTTTTCTCTTTATCCTTGTTTTCCTTGTAAAAATTCACTAACTCATTTGAGCCTTTTTTCTGGTTTGCAAAAACATTTTTCGTTTTATGTCACACAATGAATATTGATTGACGAATCGGGTCATCAATCAATCAACCAATAAATCAATCAATCACTATGTACAGAAAATTTTGCCGAAATCATTTTGTAAAAGCGAAAATCCGCTTTACTCACTTATTATATTACATATATGTAATATAGGTCCCGTATCCCTTTGTTTTCTCACTTTCACGTCCCACGAACTTCAAACTCTCACTGTTTCGACATTTACGTATCTCTTCACAATGTAACCTGTCTTTTAATATATTTAATATTAATAAATCAATTTTTTTTTTTTTGTTATCATTTATTAATTGTGGCTTGCACCATAAGCTTTTGTATTTTGACAGCAGCTTGCAATCAAATGCGTTGTTCTTTAAACTTATCACTATGTTGGACTATTATGCTGCAAGTGATTGTCAGTGTAAAATCGTTTTTTTTATGTTATTATTTTGTAGCTTAATTTGTAGGTGTACAAGTGAATGCCAATATATAAATATTCGTTTGTTAACACTTGACAAGTAGTTTTGATTCGCATACATATATACATAAGCCAATGCTATCATCGACATGTTACCGCAGCTCTTCTTCATCTACACAACATTAAACCCACAAGCCTTGATAACTCGTGCTGGTAACATTAGACATTGTGACGTTGACGTCACAAGTACGTAAAAACAAAAGAATCAAACAAAAAATATACACTCACACAAACACATCACAAGGCAATGCATCGACTTCTTGTAAATATGCAACCATCCCTTCGTATCATGAAACACACTGTCTAATGCACACACACACACACACACACACACACACGATTGTACAGTGCCAGGCTTGTTTGCTAAACGCACATGTAAATGTTGAGAGCCTCTCGTTTAGCGCGTTACCCGCATTAAATTATATATATACACATTGTACGTATACACGTATGATATAATACAGCCACGTGCAATAGGAACCGAACTAAAGCCTTGGGCGGAAAATGCTTGCAGATATTCGTGCGGGCGCAGTTCGACTACGACCCGCTCGAGGACGATCTGATACCGTGCGCCCAGGCCGGAATATCGTTTAAGATCGGCGACATCCTGCAGATAATCAGCAAGGACGACCATCATTGGTGGCAGGCGCGCAGGGACCAAGCGGGTGGCTCCGCGGGCCTCATACCCTCGCCCGAGCTCCAGGAGTGGCGGATCACCTGCATGGCCATGGAGAAGAACAAACAGGAGCAAGGTAAAGTCCACCAAGTGGTCTTTTTTTTTTTTTTTTTTTGTTTTTGTTTTTCTTTTTTTTTTCATTGTTGTTGTTGTGTCGTTGTTGTACATTAATATTGATACGACGGTGCGAGTCGTGCTGGGACGCCGATGGGCGTCTCGGTGATGCAGAGAATTTTTCACGAGTACAGGAAAGAGCAAACGTAACACCATCAAACTATTTTAAGGCACGAGGCCATTGTCAGTCGTATGTCTGTTCCAGCAGATCGCCCTTGTACGATCTTTAAAAAAAGGAGAGAAAAAAAATCGTTGCACCGTTCAATATTTTAGGTCCGGGTCGTTGACTGATCTTTCATTTGTTGTGCTGTATTTACATATAAGTTACCTGTACATAAGCATTTCGTGTTATTCATTTGCAATAGTATTTATACCTGTGTGAAGTTCAATATCCCATACGTAATTACCTTAATTGTATTAATTCATATTATATTCTCGATGTCGTGAATCACATAATACACATAAGCGAATGCTCTTCTTTTTCTCCTCGTCATTTGTCATACTATGGTGTGTACGTTGTTGAGATATTGTACAATTATTTATTTCTGTTGATATTTATGATCGTCATCGTTGATTGTACATAAATTATGTGTACCCAAGTGTTTGCTGAATGTAGAGTATATATTACAATTTCTCTCCTCGTGTCCTTGGCATGTCTACATACATATATAAATATATATATATCTAAATAAATATACTGAATATATATACATATACTTGTATCGCATTACAACGGAATTGTGTAATATTTATCCTGACCCGGATATGTTTTCTCAGTCCCCCTCGTCATTAATCGTTTCACCAAACCCTTATGCTTCTTCTTTTCTGTTATTACCTATTTTTCGTCGTTCATACATGCATACTTGTGGAAACATATGTTCACCCGTCAAATTGAACAAAAATGGTAAAATCCGGGATCAGACTTCATTGTCGTGGGACAATTCGCGTCTTATTTTTTTCGCGCATTTTTTAAAGTAGAAAAAAATCCATTCTAAATCGATATTTAGAGCTGAATGCGCGTATAAAAGCCCTATTGCGAATGAAAAGTAGAGAAAAATAAGTAAAAAAAAAGCAAATAATAATAATAATAGAGAAAAAAAAATTTGCTTCGTTGCAAAGCGGGTTTTTTTTTTTTACCTAAAGTACACTATGATTGTAATGTATGTTGTGCCGGGCGCACACAGAGGCTGAAGCTGAGGGAGGCTGTTCGTCGCACACCGAAGGATGTGACGGCTCGACAGGTACGAATTATGCCAAGAAAAAAAAGCCTGCAGCTGTAGAGTAAAACAAAAGGCCACCTCACCATTATGTACTTCTCGTAGAGAGCATTGCGTTGAACTTTTATATTTTCATACAAATACATGCGACTGATGTAGATGACAGCATGAGATGATGACACCAAAATACAGATAATACGTATATACATCATGTATTATTTATAATTTCGATTCGTTGGTTAATACGTGCTGTAATATTAACCTTTTTTTTCTCAGAAGTCAAGCGTGGTTTACTTTTTTCTGCACAAAATAGACACTTCATTTGTATTACAATTATCAAGTTTTAATTTGTTTTTTTTTTTTTTTAATAATAATAATAATAATAAAACCTACACCAGTCATGGCTCATCTTATTTTTGTTACAAGTATTATGGCTGTACTATCAAAAAGTTAATTTATCATTGTTATTATTATCATTGTTACCATTACCATTGTAACCCTTATCTTTACAACAATCGAGTGCATGTGGTTTATTATTGCATTCAATTTGATTATTTCAGTTCTATTTATTTAAAAATTTTAATTACGTTGTGTCGTAGATATAATGCAAGTTTACTTTTTTTTGTTTCGAGTGCAAAAAATACATTGTAGAAGCATCACAATACAGAAACCTTAATCGTTTTGATTTTTTAGCAATGCTATCTGTTAATTTTTCAATACGTTTTATGGTAAAAAAATATTATGATTGAGCATGAAAATAATTTATAACGTGTAGACGTTAATCCAGTTACTCATAAACAAAAGATGTGTTTAAATTAATTTTGAAAACCCCAATTTAGTATTTTTAAGTATTTCATTGCATGTTCGTATAAATATATAACATCCGATACGTCAGTAAAAACAAGACTAGTGCTTCTCAAAATAAAATTTAATCGTTCACTTGGAGTATATAGTACATCTTAAGATTTTATTCAAAATAGATAAGAAGGCAATTAATTCATCCTACCTAATGAGATATCGCGTCGGCCGTGGACGTAGGAACTAGTAAAAATTAATTTTCTTTCAGTACTTAAGGTTATTTCACATAAAGTACGATAGTCTTCAATGCACGTTGTGACCTGCTGGAACGTTATTTTAGATGTGATGCGGTATCACTTATCTATCGGTATTATTAATTGCAAAAGATAATTCAATATTAATTTCTTGGTGCAATAAATAAATTTATTTACATTTAGTAAAATAATATTGGAAAAACGTGTGACAGGAAAGAAAAGAAATAATGTTGAATCGTCACATGGACAAAAATTGCAATCGTAAGAATACACATTGTTTCGATAATGTCAAAAAATTTGTTTTCCTATATACTTGAATGCCGTTAAAATGTAAAATAAGTGCCATGTGAAATGATTTGTTTTTGTGCATAAACTAAAACGTGTACATAGTTTCTAACGCGAAAGGGTCATGAAACGAAGTAAAAATGTTAAGCACATACAAAGTAGATCGTAGCTAATTAGGAATCGTAGCTGGAGAAATGAAAAAAACAATCACTGACCGAACAAGTAGCTGGCTCAATCAAACGAAAAACACGAAGGGTTTCTTTTTTTAAATTTCTAACTGTTTTAGATTTAGATCTGTAATTCTTTTGATACTTAATGTTTTCAACCGATTAATTTGTATTTTCAGTCAATTGTTCAATTTTTGGTCGTAAGAAGAAGCAATACAAAGACAAATATCTCGCAAAGCATAACGCGGTATTTGACCAACTGGATTTGGTCACGTACGAGGAGGTCGTCAAGCTTCCATGTGAGTATATTTGAGAATTTTGCGTTGAAACGAAATATCGTGACTCGTAGCTAAACGTGTGATTGGACGCTTTGCAGATTCCGCCTTTCAACGGAAAACTTTGGTGTTACTTGGGGCACACGGTGTCGGTCGACGGCACATCAAAAACACAATAATCGCCAAACATCCCGACAAATACGCGTATCCCATTCCACGTGAGTTGAGATTCAAATAAATCATATTGCGGTTCATTTTTCACTTGAGGGCTACGTTGTCCTTGATTTTCAGATACAACGAGACCACCCCGCAGTGACGAGGAAAATGGACGGAATTACTACTTTGTGACTCACGAGGAAATGGTGGCGGACATTGCTGCCAACGAGTATCTCGAATACGGTTGGTATTGTATGGATTTAAATATACATAAAAAAAATTATTTTTTCAATTAAGAAAGCAAAACTTGTCATCAATTCCGATTGCAAGTTATCGAGACAACTTGAACGCGATTGATGAGTTTAGTCTGTACTATTGGTTAACGTTAAAACGACGAATCGTGAATAGTTCACGGTGCATTCTGTTTTTCAATTTTCTTTCGGAGAAAGTGGAATGAAGTTGATTAAAAAATAAAATTCATTGGAAATCCCGTTGATCTTAATACCGATTTTCACACGTAAATGTTTATTAATAGAAAATTATCATCCCCCATGTTGTTGAATGAAAAAATTTTATATGGTGAATCACAATGGTGAATATTTACATCTTCCTTGATGAGCTTTGTTCCATTGTTTTATTGAAACAATCGCATCCTAACGTAAAAATCGGTATTAAGTTAAATGTATGCTTTATCCATGAGCGCGAAGAAACGAGGCATGAAAGTATTCGAGCAAGTGTATTTGCAATGGAAATTTGCGTCGTAATATATTCCGTATACGCGTGATGAATAAAATACCCGTGCATAATTGCATTGTGGACCCCCAGGAACGCACGAGGACGCCATGTACGGGACGAAGATCGACACGATCCGCAAGATCTTGGAGGAGGGTAGGCTGGCGATCCTCGACATCGAGCCACACTCGCTGAAGGTACTCCGCACAGCAGAGTTCGCACCCTACGTCGTTTTTATATCAGCTCCGGCTCTCGCGACGCTCGCCGACGTACGTACCATTACAAATATGCAATGTTATTAACCCTGAAAGCGATAAAACTCACGTATTCCCGGTGAAACAGTACGACGGCAGCCTGGAGCGATTGTCGAAGGAGTCGGAGGTCCTGAGGCAGGCGTACGGTCACTTTTTCGACCTGACGATCGTCAACAACGACATCGACGAGACGATCGCTCAGCTCGAGGACGCGATCGAGCGGCTACACACGCAGCCTCAGTGGGTGCCCGTCTCGTGGGTCTACTGACAGCGAACGTCCCCGACTCACGCTCTTGTCTACTCGTCCGAGTACAACAACGGGACTTCCAGGGGAAAGTAATTACCGATCACTCGATCCAAATCGGTTTGATTTCGAGTCTTGGATGGACGTAAACGACCATAGCGAATCGCGCGGCTCTGCCTCTGTTGAGAGTCATTCGCACCATGGGAGGATATTACATACACATCCATATATAAATAAATAAATAAATAAATAAGTACATATATGAGATTCTAGACCAATCAAGTATCGTTAATTTATGTCGAGTCGCGTAGCAGCGACGGCAAATATAATGAACGCGTGCGTGAGTGCGTGAGGTGTCGACTAGTTGCTGGGTGTTGGAAAACAAAGATATATAAATATATACATAAAATATGTAATTTAATTATAACGTATTCAACGAACACGGTACATGATGCGTATGGGCGTGCGCGTGCGCGTGAGTATAGTATATAAAAATAAGAAAAAAAAAAAAAAAAAAAATTTTAAACATGACCCTTGTGAGTTTGCGATTGGAGCGAAAATCGTTTTGGGAAAATCAAAGTGCCCGCAGTTGAGTTGACGCCGGTGGCAAAAAGCTTGATCATTTGTTTTTGGGATCTTCACGTTATACATATACAATGATAGAAAATAGGAGAAAGTAACACAAGTATATATACATACAATACACCGATTCGAGTTTTTCTTCGAACGACACCTTTAGTCAGAGCTGTAAATTTCTCCGCGCTTCGTACGAGAGATATTCACCTACAGAATAAATATGTGATGAAATGATAAATATTGTCATTTCTCATAGACATATTATAAATAATAGGAAGAAGAGAAAGGGAGAAAGGAAGGGGTAAAAAGTAGGTATGGTATTTGCATTTAGGTTTGACGAACGCGATTACCTGATATGATTGTACGTATTGCTTCGAGGTGAGAGCGGGAACGAGCTACCGAGAGTTTTTTGGGGCACGTGTTGTACAGTAAAGTAGGTACGTTAATATACGAGAACGAATTACTAAATTATAACTACTGTTGCGCGTTGCGTATCTCTCAACTATATTATATTTGTAACGTATGAGTTACACTATTTCACCGATTAAACAAAAAATAAGAAAATAAAATTGCAACAAAAAAAAAATTAAAAAAAATTAAAAAAAATTAAAAAAACCAAAAACAAATCAAGACCTCGTTGCGACAAGTAATATCTGTTATCCGTAGCTGCTCGGCTTTTCAACAATATCCAAGTCAACAGCTAACGAGCACGCTATAGTTTTAGAAGTGTAGAATTACTATTAATTTAGGTAAAGAACAGTGAAATTTCTCAGCATTTCGATACGCGTTCACGATTAAACGAGTATCCACCATGTTAACTTTAAACAACAGCGACGATACGTTTCTTTTTAAATTCATTCGTTCTTTGAGCAATTTTTTTTTTTTTTTTAATGAACAGCCTTTATCAAGGTCAGTATGACAATGATCTATCAAATGTCTCTTAATGATTTTAATTTCAGTACTTAAGTTTTAAACTATCTCTGCGTTTTTACGAATATTAAAATAGCATTTATTTTCTTACTTTTTTTACATGCACAAAACATAATTTTAAATAACTACTTTGCTTTTTTTTTTACTTACCAATAGTTTGTGTTAATATATTTAGTTTTTTTTTGTTTAAATTGTTATTTTTTTTTTTTAATAAAAATCATCGGATTGAGCTCTACTTTGTACAGCGTAAACCTACATCTACAATATTATATATACAAATATATTTTAAGACTTTTATATTAGTAAACACATTCTATTTAATGTTGAATTTAAACAAGATACTAAGTCAATATCAACCAAAAATTAATAACCTTGCAATCCAAAATATTTACATTGACTGATTTGTTTTTAGAAAAAGCTTATAAAACGATTAATGCGACTTGTGGTTAAATCAAATGTATGACGGAAACAAAAATTAATCACTTAAGAACATAAGATTTCTTATACATACATGTGGCAAAAGTTATATTGTGTAAAGAAGAAAAAAAAAATATGCTGTTTGGTAGAAGACCTTTTCAAGAGTATGTGAATACAGTTAGATAATTTACAGGTTGTATTATTAGTGCAATTACAAGTATAAAAATTAAAAAAAAAATTCAAGCAAAAAGTTAATTTAATCCAATGTACTGTTGGTACGAATAATAATTATGAAAATAATAATTGAAATAGATAACGCTCGAAAGAATAGAAATAACGATGACGTTTACCTTTTGTCGGCATGAAAAATAAATTTTTGTAAATTACATAATTTTACTTGTTGTTTGCTTGTTGATTGGTTCATTACATTTTGATAGAAAGATAATACGTTTCTGTCAAGTCATGAGGAACCTCATACATGAAAAAGTTACTAACTCACTCCCGTTGTAGCATGTCCAACTGAATGTGCGTATAATTAGATGTGCGGAAACGGTATGGATAAAATGAATCGTAAATGAAAAAAACGAGCGCTCGAGCATCTCTGGCTCAAATGTGACGAAGCGATCTTATAAACTTTTACTTAATGTTTAACGCAAAATAATTTAACGAGTCAACGTTTTCTTCTTTGCGTTTGTCTAAAGCATTTGCACTAATTAAACGAAATTTGTCTCACAGTTTCAATTCGTTTGTGTATCGTTAGGTTTACTGTGATTCATCGTCTCAGCCATTTGTATTAACAATGCAACTCTTCGAAATCTTGCTAAAAAATAACGATAAAATGAAGTCTAGATAATAATGATAATGAAAATAATATTTAAGAAAAATAAAAATCAATAAATTAACAAAATAATCGATATGTCAGCTCACAATCGAAACGGTGAGATATATCGGATACGTTTTTTTTAAATCGTTAAACGACGATCGAAGAAGTAAATAAACATAATGTTGATGATGGTGACGGTAATGGTGGTGGTGAAAAAAAAAAAAAAAAAATGACCGCTCAAAGCCTGTTGGTATGTCTGAACAGTTAAGCGTGTGCCTGTTCCAGTGTATATCCCCCTTTGTGAATAATGTGCATAATGAAATGAGGGAAAAAAAGAAAACAAACAAAGAAGTGACAATTTACTCCACCGCTAAGTAATTTTGTAATATTTTTCTTATTAAGTTATATAGCTGCCATATCCAAAAGACAAAGGAGAGAAATCAATTAAAGCGTGCAGTGCAGTTGAGTGTCGTACGAGTGTATTGAATTTCAAGAGTTCAATAAACAATATGAATAATTAAGTGAAAAAATAACGCATGCATTATTGTAATGGTTCGAGTTACGAAAAAAGGAGAGGAAAAAAAAAAAAAAAATGACCGCTCAAAGCCTGTTGGTATGTCTGAACAGTTAAGCGTGTGCCTGTTCCAGTGTATATCCCCCTTTGTGAATAATGTGCATAATGAAATGAGGGAAAAAAAGAAAACAAACAAAGAAGTGACAATTTACCCCACCGCTAAGTAATTTTGTAATATTTTTCTTATTAAGTTATATAGCTGCCATATCCAAAAGACAAAGGAGAGAAATCAATTAAAGCGTGCAGTGCAGTTGAGTGTCGTACGAGTGTATTGAATTACAAGAGTTCAATAAACAATATGAATAATTAAGTGAAAAAATAACGCATGCATTATTGTAATGGTTCGAGTTACGAAAAAAGGAGAGGAAAAAAAAAAAAAAAAAAGAGCAATCGCAGTTGTATTGCGCTGCTCTACGCGTATGTACTTTTAGCGAAACTGATTGATGATAAATAACAAGCGAAGTGAAAAAGGGTTTTAAAAGAAACACAATATAAAAAAAGGAGAACACTAAGATTATGTGATTAAAAAAAAAAAAAAAAAAAAAAAAAAAAACAAAAGGGAAAAAAAAAATTAAAAATAAAAAGCGAGAAAGAGACGAAGAGTATTATAAAGACGTTGTTAATTGAATTAATAAAACTAGCACGAATAAAAAAAAAAAAAAAAACAATAATAAAAAAGACTAGTTTTGTATACTTTATTCTATCGATCACCATGTTTTTCGATGCAGGGGGATTGAAACACGTTGGTGTTATTTAGACCCAAGTGAATTGGGAAATGAGAAAAAAAAACAACGCACTTTATTGTCATGTTTATCATCGAGAAAATTTACATATTAACAACAGTAGCAGCAGCAACATGGAGCCTCAAGGCTCGAAAGCACCGTCACAATAAACACATTAAAGGCACTACGTTACAAAGTAAAAAAAAAAAAAAAGGAAAAAAAAAGGAAAAAAAAAAAAAATTGGTAATACAACACGGCGCCGAATCACCGGCGAACATTTGACGCAGCACAGCCCTCGGGGATACTTGTACGCAATCCCACATCGTCACCCTTATTTATGTCTCTCGCGTCGGACAGTCAGGATGCGCATGGTATGGATAAAGACCTTGTCTTCAGAGTCATGCTCGCAGCTTGTGCTTGCGTTTGAGCGGATGCCTGTTGTTGGTGTATTTCCTCTTGGCCAGTAGGATGGTCGGCGGAATGAGCGAGTTGGCGTACGAGTCGAGGCTCGTGCAGTTGGCCTGGTCCATGGGAAACATGTAGTCGAGATCGATGTCGTATCTGTGGGGCACACGAAGAGGCAAACGTATATTGGCCGAGAAACGAGGGGAGCCAAGGGACGCGGAAGAATGCGATTGTTACCTGGGGAGTTTTTCGCGCAGGTAGGTGACCACGTTGTTGGGGAGCTCGGACTCGCGGCTCATTATGAAGCTGGAAAGGTAGCGCAGACTTTTGTCCTTTTCGGCGCAGTGCATTAGCAACGCCCACGACTTGTAATCCGAGTCCAACACGTAGGTATTGTACACGCCCTCGTCTACGGCCCAAAAGAGAGAAAGACACGTGGTTAGTTATAGTTATTGCACGTCGATGCTTTGGAGGACGAAGGCATCGAATTTTAATTTCAAAAAAATCCTATCATCTCGATTCTCAAGATGTGTAAAAATATGTCACCTCAAAAGTTTGCGGGAAAATGATTTTCTTACATGCGTGGGTTTTTTCTCGTTAAAACAAAGACTTTCTTTTTTTTTTTTTAGAATAAATTAAACGTGCATGTGACGTTTTATATTTTTATTGTTACTAAAATGTAGGCAATGTTTTATACCTTTCGGTATGATTGAAAAGCCGCGTTATTACCAGAACAAAACATACCCTGGTGGGACGTATCACTTGAACCAATTTGGTGGATTTAATCTTCAAAACAATACCCGTGATATCGATAATTCTTCACTTTCAAACAAACACGTGTCTCTTGTTGTTTGTATCAATGATCCGCGATGATTTTTAAGTGGAAAAAAAAAAAAAAAAAAAAAAAAAACGAATGATCGAAAAACTATAGTTGGATAGGTCGAGATGTAATACGTTTGGGAGAAAATAACATTAGCTCACAGGGAACTTCAGCGTGAACCCAGTGAGCCGGGAGATCGTGCGAGGGTATGTTCCAGGTGATGTTGCCGACGAGCTGCTCGTTCAACGGGTCGTCCGTGAAGCTGTAGGTGAAATTCATAGTCACCTCGGCGTTGCCGGACACCACCGACAAGTCAGCCCGCATACAGCGGTAAGAAATCGCCTCCTCGGAGCTCGCGTAGTACTGCACCACGTACCACTGCCCCAGGAACTGAAACAATCACAATTTTTTCATCATAACTTCACTGCGATGGTTTTCAACTCCGTTGGTCCGAAATCCTTACACAACGACAATTGTATAATCAAACGAGAAATTCCTTTGCCAAACGAGCGACATCCATTAGTAAAACAAATAGCGCAGAAAATCTGCAGTACTGAGAGAAAGAGCAATTAATAAATCGAGAAAACTGGACAGCTTGTAATTTGTTTGTACGCCTGCAGGTTCAATTAAATTAGCGCGGAAGGCCGGCCGAATCAATACGCGCCAATTGATATTTGCTCTGTATCGTGAATCTGCGTATTTTCCTCGTGTTCCTTTCAATTGTTTCATTTTATTTTTCTCTTTGTTTTATTCACTTGGCTTTCCAATGTACGGAAAAATGTGAAAAATAAATAAATAAATAACAAAACTACCATATCCAACAGGATGATTAAGAAGCTCTACTGCCGCTACACTTGCAGTGACGCACAAAAATCTAAAATTACCCCAAAAATAACTCGACCGCGTGTACACTTTACACATGGGCGTGAGGGAGCTCTTTCCGGATGAAACCCCATCGAAACAAACGGAATTCGTATACGTACGAATAAAAAGTACTGTTATTGATGCACACGCGCCACGATTGTACGCGCATTACGGTCAATTAATTGAGCGATTGTTCCGCTTAGCAAAAAGTTTCGCCCATGGCTTGTTTTAACGAAGGAACGACCGTTGCGTGTAATTGTTCGGCTCCGAGAAAAAGTTCAACCAATCTAACTGATTAAACTTCCGGGGCCCAGCATCCTTTTTCCGAGCGAGTTCGTGTGTGTCGGCAAATCGTTTAATCATTAGATACTCTGCTGTCTAGGCTCTTGACTTGAGTTCAATATGTTGCACGTGCAAGTTTTCTACCCTCCCACCGAAACAACGAACATCCCGCGAGTGCAATAAAAAAGAAAGAAAAAAATACGGCTACCGATAATTTTTACCGATCAACGTTTGAACGTTTGGTGTTTCGAACCGATCGAAGAGACTCCATACTCTGTCGCTCGTCTGTATGTTGTAGGTCGCGCTTCAATTGACAAACAAACGAAAATAACGAAGGCCCGAGGACTCGCGTCGACAAAACAAAAACCGGTCGTGATAAAACAACAACGGTAAACGTGAACGCGCGTGGGCGCGTAAACCTTACCCGTAACCACGTAAAGACATATTGTACTGGTAAAATGGAAAAACAATAAATACGTAGTTGGAAAAAAAAAGGAGAGAGAGAGAAATGATGGAATGAGAAACCTGGGCGATGTTAAAGTCCCGAATGGCCTTGACTTTAGGACACTTGGTCTTGTCCTCGTTTCGTTTCCAAGCACTACCGATTGCCGGACCATCGGCAGCTACGAGTCCGGCCAGTAAAAGTACCAGCACCAGCGACAACGACGAGATCGAGGCCCTCATCCTGTACCCCGCATGTGTAAGCATGTACTCTGAAAATGTGCTCCGATACGATACTCATGTATATAGGTGTGCAAGTATGCACTGTTATATTAAATATATACTTGCGCCGCCGAGCGCGAGCCACGACTGTCTCAACTTCTCATGCACGAGGCCGACATTATGGGGAAGCAAGAGCAGAGTAAGAAGAAGAGGAGGTAGGAGAAGAGACAAGTCGGACAGTATCGCCCAATGAACTTTTCCCCTCTCGCATGCGATTATATGGCCCTATGCGCGTGTGGAGTGTAGATGAGGGGAGCCCTCTCTACTCACATTTATATAGTGTAGGTACGTATGTACTTGTACCCAGCGCTCCCAAAAGTGGCTACCAAACTTGGGGGGAAATTCAAATTGGCTATATGGAGCAAGACGCAAAACCTCAGATAACTCGACAACATTCCATACACCATAACTTGATCAATTAATCCTAAGCTATTTAACCCAATAACCCAACGCGCCCATACGCAGTATCACGAGCATTAATAATTGATAAAATAAATTAAACAATAACGCAAGCGCCAATCCCCACACAACCCGGGGCGCTTACTGGTCACTTTAATTATTAAGAAAATTAATAAAGTAGAGTAAGCGCCAATTCCCACACAACCCGGGGCACTTTCTGGTCACTTTGTTAATTAATATAATAATTAAATAACACAAGCGCCGATCCCCACACAACCCGGGGCGCTTACTAGTCACTTTAATTATTAACAAAATTATCAAAGTAGAGTAAGCGCCAATCCCCACACAACCCGAGGCGCTTACTGGTCACTTTAATTATTAACAAAATTAATAAAGTAGAGCAAGCGCCAATCCCCACACAACCCGAGGCGCTTACTGGTCACTTTAATTATTAACAAAATTAATAAAGTAGAGCAAGCGCCAATCCCCACACAACCCGGGGCGCTTTCTGGTCACTTTAATTATGAATAAAATAAGTAACATAACACAAGCCTTAATCCCCACACAACCCGGGGCACTTTCTAGTCACTTTGTTAATTGATGTAATAAATAAAATAACACAAGCGCCAATCCCCACGCAACCCGGGGCGCTTACTGGTCACTTTAATTATTAACAAAATTAATAAAGTAAAGCAAGCGCCAATCCCCACATAACCCGGGGCGCTTACTGGTCACTTTAATTATTAACAAAATTAATAAAGTAAAGCAAGCGCCAATCCCCACATAACCCAGGGCGCTTACTGGTCACTTTAATTATGAATAAAATAAGTAACAAAACACAAGCCTTAATCCCCACACAACCCGGGGCGCTTTCTGGTCACTTTAATTATGAATAAAATAAGTAACATAACACAAGCCTTAATCCCCACGCAACCCGGGGCGCTTACTGGTCACTTTAATTATTAACAAAATTAATAAAGTAGAGCAAGCGCCAATCCCCACATAACCCAGGGCGCTTACTGGTGGCTTTAATTATTAACAAAGTTAATAAAGTAGAGCAAGCGCCAATCCCCACACAACCCGGGGCGCTTACTGGTTGTGTGGGGATTGGCGATTGCTCTACTTTATCAACTTTGTTAATAATTAAAGCGACCAGAAAGCGTCGCAGGTTGTGTGGGGATTGGCGCTTGCTCTACTTTATTAACTTTGTTTATAATTAAAGTGACCAGTAAGCGCCCTGGGTTATGTGGGGATCGGCGCTTGCTCTACATTATTAAGTTTGTTTATAATTAAAGTAACCAGTAAGCGCCCTGGGTTGTGTGGGGATTGGCGCTTGTGTTATTTTATTTATTACACCAATTAACAAAGTGACCAGAATGTGCCTCGGGTTGTGTGGGGATTGGCGCTTGTGTTATGTAACTTATTTTATTCATAATTAAAGTGAGTAGTTAGCGCCCCGGGTTGTTTGGGGATCGGCGCTTGCTCTACTTTATTAATTTTCTTAATAATTAAAGTGACTAGTAAGCGCCCTGGGTTGTGTGGGGATCGGCGCTTGTGTTATTTTATTTATTATATTAATTAACAAAGTGACCAGTAAGCGCCCCGGGTTGTGTGGGAATTGGCGCTTGCTCTACTCTGATAATTTTGTTAATAATTAAAGTGACCAGTAAGCGCCCCGGGTTGTGTGGGGATTGGCGCTTGTGTTATTTTATTTATTCAATTAATAAACAAAGCGGCCAGTAAGCGCCCCGGGTTGAGTGGTGATTGGCGCTTGTGTTATTTTATTTATTATATCAAAAAACAAAGCGGCCAGTAAGCGCCCCGGGTTGTGTGGGAATTGGCGCTAGCTCTACTTTATTAATTTTCTTAATAATTAAAGTGACCAGTAAGCGCCCCGGGTTGTGTGGGGATTGGCGCTTGTGTTATTTTATTTATTATATTAAAAAACAAAGCGGCCAGTAAGCGCCCGGGGTTGTGTGGGAATTGGCGCTTGCTCTACTTTATTAATTTTCTTAATAATTAAAGTGACCAGTAAGCGCCCTGGGTTGTGTGGGGATTGGCGCTTGTGTTATTTTATTTATTCAATTAATAAACAAAGCGGCCAGTAAGCGCCCCGGGTTGTGTGGTGATTGGCGCTTGTGTTATTTTATTTATTATATTAAAAAACAAAGCGGCCAGTAAGCGCCTCGGGTTGTGTGGGGATTGGCGCTTGCTCTACTTTATTAATTTTCTTAATAATTAAAGTGACCAGTAAGCGCCCCGGGTTGTGTGGGGATTGGCGCTTGCTCTACTTTATTAATTTTGTTAATAATTAAAGTGACCAGTAAGCGCCTCGGGTTGTGTAGGGATTGGCGCTTACTCTACTTTGATAATTTTGTTAATAATTAAAGTGACTAGTAAGCGCCCCGGGTTGTGTGGGGATCGGCGCTTGTGTTATTTAATTATTTTATTAATTAACAAAGTGACCAGAAAGCGCCCCGGGTTGTGTGGGAATTGGCGCTTGCTCTACTTTATTAATTTTCTTAATAATTAAAGTGACCAGTAAGCGCCCCGGGTTGTGTGGGGATTGGCGCTTGCGTTATTGTTTAATTTATTTTATTAATTATTAATGCTCGTGATACTGCGTATGGGCGCGTTGGGTTATTGGGTTAAATAGCTTAGGATTAATTGATCAAGTTATGGTGTATGGAATGTTGTCGAGTTATCTGAGGTTTTGCGTCTTGCTCCATATAGCCAATTTGAATTTCCCCCCAAGTTTGGTAGCCACTTTTGGGAGCGCTGCTTGTACCCTCGCAACGTGTATTTATGTACAAAAAATCTCTCGCCTCTTATTCCCTTTTGCATTCTTGCATGGGGACACGATCGCGACTTTCCTTTTTAGATTTGCAAAGGTATACTTATACGGGACTCTGTACCACCGGTTTTTTTCCCCACCGTTTCCAGAACACATCGTCCATGCGGAACTACTAATGTTTCACGATGTAGATATTACAACAAAATGTTTGGTGGTCGTTGAGCCTTGATTTTTAATTATAAATGAAGATCGTTCGAGCAATGCCGTGCCAACAAAATCGTTGATCGGTAATTACAACTACAATGTGTAACATTCAAAACGCGTTGAAATTCATTAGGCCGCGCGTTAGTTACGAGTGCTTTGAACTTTGCCGAGGCATAGAGGTATTTTTGGCACAGGTTTCCGGCGAATCTAGTATACTTTGTTCATTTCCTTGAACTATCGTTGGAACTCCCCTATGTTTAAAATTTGTGTCGCATGCGATCGGTATAATATTTGATATTGATTAAAAAAAATAATAATTATGAAAATTCAACTTTTAAAAGGCTACAGCACGTTGACCACTTGTTTTCACAACGAAATAAAGTCATTTTTTGTTCTCGATGTGCGTGTGTCGACAATTTTAATCGCATGAATTTCCGTGTGATACATTTTATCATTTGTTTCCTGTTCCTGTTTCAAACTTCGTACTGATAATACTGAATTATCTTTAAAACACGCGACAGTATGGTTTTTAGTTGTGAATCAAAATACATATTTCTATAAAATATTTACAAAGTTTATTTTTCATGTCATTTAAGTATAAAATTTAAAATAGATACAAATCTTGTGCTATTTATAAAATTAGTTTTTCACACTTGTTATGTACAGTCAACCTCATCTACTCCAACGTTTGTGTAATAATTTAAACGAGGTCATTTCCACGGTGGCTTTTGCTTTTGTTGATCAGTCTTACAGGGACTAAATTTTTGAGGTACACTCAAATATTCACTGGTGTCGTGCACCGACATCTAAAAATCATGAATGATTATTGGAATGCGTATTGGAATTTTGGATTTTCCATGAAATAGACGTTACACCTCGGAATTAGGTTGCCACGTAGAATTTTCATCATTAGACGTGTTTGTATCTTTTTTTGTAAAATTTTTGTTCGAATTTTCGTTGTGCGACGATGTCGGACTGGTATTAAAAAATTTGGGTTTTGAATAATCATCTTGTGACCGTTGCATATTTAAAATCTGGAAATATTAAAATTTTGCCATAAGCCTTATCGCAATTTTTTAGTGTCTAGAATTTCACGACTCTTACCATTTTTATGTATTTTTCAAAATCATTTTTTGAATCCTTTTTCGGAGGCGTCTCATCATTTGAAGTTAAAGTTAAAAAACTTTCCTCTTGGTGCTCTTGTTTCTTTATACTTTGCAAATTTGAATTTGTATGACGTTCTAATTTTACTGGCTTTGAAGGTGATCCATTACAAGGCTTAGAAACTAAGTCAAGATTCATTTGACCGGAATTATCAAATAATTTTTCAACATTAATCTGTTGAAGAGACGGCAGATTATCCAAGTTGCCACCTAAATATTTTCATTTTTTAGTAGTCTAATTTATTTGACACTACATAATACTTCAATCAAATTTCATCATTTTTATTTTTGTTACCTGAAATAATTAACAAAGCTTGTTGCCACTGTTTTTGCATCATAGAGTGCAACTGTTCTACAATATTTGTTTTACTTTTTCGGTAAGTATTCAGTTGTACTTCAAACATTGCCGATTTTTGCGTTTCTTGAGCTAATTTTACTTCATACAGTTTTTTTTCTTCTTTGTGCTTTTCTTCAACGAGATTTATCTCCAATTGATGTCTTGAAACATGAAATTATGTAAGATAAAAAGTAATCATTTTGAAAGCCAGTGATTATTTTATATAATTAGGTCTCGTATACTCAAACTCAAAACTTACTTATCAATGACACTTTTTATTTTCCGCGCGGCAATTTCCGCTATGGCTCGCTGTTTGGTCTCAAGTTCGTTTTGGAAAATCATCTCGGCAGAGTCAAGTTGTTTCTGAAATTCTTGAAGCTTGTTCTTAACAACTTCGTCAACTTGTTTTTGATAAATATCTCGGAGTTCTGCTCTTAACTTTTCTTGCTGCTCCATTAATGATTTAACTTCGTTTTTCGCAAGTTTCTGGGAAATTGGAAAAATACACATCAAAATACATTTTTGCAACGCGTGGTGATAAGTGGATAAAGTTATAAACTTACCTCTGCTTTTTTCACTTCGTCAACGGCTATTAGCAAACTAGCTTTTCCTTGCTCTAGTATACTATTTCTGCTTAACTCCTCTTTCAATTTAAGTTGCGCATTTTCTTTTTCTTGACGTAAAAGCGCCAATTCTGCCTCACAAGTGTCTAAGGCTTTGTGTATAATTGCCAATTCGGACTTAACCTCGTTACTTTTAATTAATTCCTTATTTAAATCTTGCTGGACGCTTTTTAAAGTTTCATCAGTTTGTTGATTCTTTTCCAACAGCTTTTGGCACTCCTTTTTCATTTCTTCGTACCTACTTTCCGCTTCTTGAACCAGTGACTTGTAGCTTTCTAATTCGTCAGCGTGGCTCTTTAATAATTCTAATTTTTCTTTGACCAGACTATCACTCTTTTCTTTATACCCAGTTGCCAAATTTAAGGCTTTCGATAATTCATCTTCGTTCTTTTTTATTTGCTCTTGGCATTCTGCAATCTCCAATTGATGTTTGTCCGAAATGCTTTTTATGAGTTTTTGCAGATTTTCTCTCTCACTTTCCAGTTCACATAATTTATGTTTCATTTTTTTCCATGACATTTGGAATTGTGCTATAAATAGATTTTTTTCATCATCCACGCCAATAGCAACAGCAATCTTTTCTTGCTGTTCTAATAACTTTTTTTGCAATTCTTGAATCATTTTCTCACAATGCTAAAATTCATAATGATGTAAAAGTTTACGTCATTTTTATGAAGTCATTTTGTTTATAATGAGCAAAGAGAAAAAAAGACTTACCTGTCTCTTTAACTTTTCTTCTTCTAGTTTGATTTTGAGTTGTTCTTCTTGTGATTTACTTGAATCTTGGTTCCAGAAATCTGAGAGAGTCAGCAACCTTTGCGGCTTTTGGTATTGCTGTTCAACATGACTTGAAGTACTTACATTATTTCTATCACAAGATTTACTACTACCATTCCCATTGATTAAAAACTCAGTTTGTTTTGTACTATCCAAATGATTCGAAATACATACATTACTTGGTGTTTTGAATATACTAGGGCAGCTTTTGCAGCTCATCATTTGTGTATTTTGATTAACGATCGAAACCGAAGGAGAAATGGTTTGTGATTTTGTCATTTCTTCTGTGAATCTTGAGACTAAGGTAGCATCATAACAAGTATCTTTTTTGTTTTCAAGAGAATAATCTGTATTGTTAGGAACATTACTTTGAGCATCACTTGGATTCATCATAGGCATCAAACTTGTTGGTTGAGGAGTGACAAATTTTTCATTTTCTTCGAAAATAATTGGTTCTATAAGACTAATTTTACTTTCACTGGCTTCATAACTGGGCTTAAAATCAATCATGAATTTATCCGTATCAAGAGAAGAGAAGGAGCTGTCATTGTGCAGAGTGAGATCAGAGGCATCCTTCTTCTTCTCAGTATCAGAATGATAGATTGATCCATGCAAGGAGGAAGTGTGCCCATTGACATTGAATTTTAGTTTGTGCTGATCCATTTTTTTCCTTTCATAGTCAGTTTTTTCTGTTGAAAAATTTTTTCTGCCAATTGGCTTTTGGAAATTGACCTGAACAGACTGTCCTTTATTTAGTCTTGTATCCACACCACTGTCTCGATTTTCTATTCTTTCAAGTAATTCTTCTACCTCTACAAGATTCATATCCTTAACACGTTTTAAAGGAACATGGGAATTACTGAATTTGTTAGGGGAGTTTAACAAAGGCAAAGAATTACAAGATTTGGCATGGGCATCATGATCACAAACATTCAATGCAGAAAATAGCATGGAATGAGGAGCCCTTTCAGCAGACCCTGTACCAGCATGCAAGGAATTTTTATTTTGCAAAGCATTCTGCAAGATACTAGGCTCCATATGTAATTTCGAGCTTTCATGCTTGTTCCATATGTTAGAGCTTGATGTGTTACTTTGATTATTTTCACGAGTTTTGGAAGCATGATGGGTATCATTAGTGCGATGAAGATGCTGGCAACTATTAGGATTTGTTAATGATGAATGGCATTGGGTATGTTTGCTAGAACTTTTCTGCAAGTTAGGAGTCGAGCTTGCAGAAAATTTGGTCCTTGGCAGTGTCTGTCGGTAATTCATCGTGGAATCTAGAGACTGTCGGGTATGATTCAAGGAGTTGTCGGGACTATCCTTGGATTCAATAGCTGATATTCTAGATTCCAACAATTGGACTTGTTCTATTAGTCCAGATACAACGGTCGAATTTCTATTATTACAACTCACACTATCGGAATCATCTTCGGAATGAACGGCGAACAGATCTGGGGGTATTAGTAGCAGGATATCAGTGTCATCTGTGTCGCTCATCATCCGTTCACTAAACTCCCTATCCACATTCTAGTGCTCTATGAGTAACGCAAATACTTCGTTCACCCGTTACTCCGCATTCTGATGATGTTTAATCAAACAAATGAAGCACATTCACGGAGCAAAGTAAGTATTTTTCTTGATTAAATAAAGATTAAGTGGTGTGCACACTAAACTCATGCTACGTGGTTTTGGAGGTTATAAAAGCACCGCGTTTGTACACAAACAGTGGATATTCATGCATCAGGAACAACTTTACTGTATATACAAGCATCCCAATAATCATTTTATTGATATGTTTATGCTGAAATGTTTTACATTACGGGCGATGACTAGTATAATTGATACAGATTAATGAATGATTATTCAAGTATTTACCCAAATTATAAAATTAATAACTAGAATTATGTGCAGGCGTGTACGAGCTGTTAATAACGGTACATGAAGAGATAGACGCGGGCACCGGGCACTATTAAAATACACAAGTTGTAAAGTGTGGTCGCTACATTAATTATTTATTAACTATGTGTACATATAAATACATAAACATGCATGTCAATATTTCACAATTACACTTTTACGCACTGTGGGGTTGCTGTTGTTGTTATTTTTGTTGTTGTGGTGACCATTACAAATTCCATTACGAATTATGAATTATTTAGTTTACAATTAGTGCCATCTCGCGTGGCTAATTTTGAGTTAAAAAGTACCCATGAAACTCTCAGAAAATTCTCCGACAGACATATGTAAGATAAGTTATCATAAGTAGATAAATAGAATATTTATGGTTTTGGAGGCCGGTTTTTGAGTAAAAGATGTAGATTATAAACTTACCGCAAATAGCATAGAAAATTTCAACTTTTTATTGTCTATCTACTTAACGTGTTATGTTGCGGCTGGTTTATAATCGATTACGTGGCTCTACTGTAAGTTGTAATAATTATTAGGATCAGCGCCATCTAGCGGTCGAAACTTTTTTGGCCAAAAATTGCTTCTGAAATTCTGAAGGAGAGCTTTAGGCGGTTTAGCCCTAGAGCCATTTACTTAACTATAAACCAGCCGCAACTAATGTCATACATGTAAAATAAAAGTTTACGTTGTCTGCACGGTTGGCGGCAAGTTTACAATTTATCTACTACCCAAATGTCGACCTTCTATATATTTATACTTTCGAGTAAGAAATCAATTGCAAACTTGCCGCAAATAGCACAAACAATGTTTAATTTTTATTTTATATTTATGACAGTAGTTGCGGCTGGTTTATAATTGAGTAAATGGCTCTGGGGCTAAACTGCCTAAAGCTCTTCTTCAGAATTTCAGAAGCAATTTTTGGCCAAAAAAGTTTCAACCGCTAGATGGCGCTGATCCAAATTAATTATTACAACTTACAGTAGAGCCATTTAATCAATTATAAACCAGCCGCAACTAATTTTGTAAATACGAAATAAAAAGTTAACTGTGTTAATACAGTTGGCGGCAAGTTTGCAATGTATCTTTTACACGAATATCGACCACCTACATATTTATACTTTCGGGTAAAAGATAAATTGTCAACTTGCCGCAAATAGCACAAACAATGTTTAATTTTTATTTTATATTTATAACAGTAGTTGCGGCTGGTTTGTAATTAAGTAAATGGCTCTAGGGCTAAACTGCCTAAAGCTCTCCTTCAGAATTTCAGAAGCAATTTTTGGCCAAAAAAGTTTCGACCGCTAGATGGCGCTGATCCCAGCAATTATTACTACTTACAGTAGAGCCATTTAATCAATTATAAACCAGCCGCAACTAATTTTGTAAATACGAAATAAAAAGTTAACTGTGTTAATACAGTTGGCGGCAAGTTTGCAATGTATCTTTTACACGAATATCGACCACCTACATATTTATACTTTCGGGTAAAAAATAAATTGTAAACTTGCCGCCAACAGCATAAACAATGTTAACTTTTTATTTCGTATTTACAAAATTAGTTGCGGCTGGTTTATAATTAATTAAATGGCTCTACTGTAAGTAGTAATAATTGCTGGGATCAGCGCCATCTAGCGGTCGAAACTTTTTTGGCCAAAAATTGCTTCTGAAATTCTGAAGGAGAGCTTTAGGCAGTTTAGCCCTAGAGCCATTTACTTGATTATAAACCAGCCGCAACTACTGTTATAAATATAAAATGAAAATTAAACATTGTTTGTGCTATTTGCGGCAAGTTGACAATTTATCTTTTACCCGAAAGTATAAATATGTAGGTGGTCGATATTCGTGTAAAAGATATATTGCAAACTTGCCGCAAACAGCATAAACAATGTTAACTTTTTATTTCGTATTTACAAAATTAGTTGCGGCTGGTTTATAGTTGATTAAATGGCTCTACTATAAGTAGTAATAATTATTTGGATCAGCGCCATCTAGCGGTCGAAACTTTTTTGGCCAAAAATTGCTTCTGAAATTCTAAAGGAGAGCTTTAGGCAGTTGAGCCCTAGAGCCATTTATTTAATTATAAACCAGCCGCAACTAATATTTATTATGTAAAATAAAAAGTTACTGTTGTTTGCACTGCTGGCGGCCAGTTTACAATTTATCTACTACCCGAATATCGACCTTCTATATATTTATACTTTCGAGTAAGAGATAAATTGCAAACTTGCCGCAAATAGCACAGGCAATGCCAACTTTTAATTTATGCCTTATGTATAAGTTGCGGCTGGTTTATAATAAATTAAATGGCTCTAGGGCTAAACTGCCTAAAGCTCTCCTTCAGAATTTCAGAAGCAATTTTTGGCCAAAAAAGTTTCAATCGCTGGATGGCGCTGATCTAAATAATTATTACTACTTATAGTAGAGCCACGTAATCGATTATAAACCAGCCGCAACTAATCACAATAGATAGACAATAAATAGTTGACATTTTTCATGTTATTTGCGGTAAGTTTACAATCTATCTTTTACCCAAAAACCGGTCTCCAAAACCATAAATATTCTACTTATCGTATGTGGCTTATACCTACTGCGCTAGGGGTATTAAAAAAAATAAGGCTATCACTACCGCTGTCTGGCAGAGAATTTCCTGTGAGTTTTAAGTTAAGGGTACTTTTTATACCAAACTCAGCCACGCGAGATGGCCACGCAAAAGTACTTAATGCAAGTACCTATATATACTTCAGTCAATTTATTTGAAGATTTAGCATCCAACATCAGTAAATATATCTATAGGTATGTGCAGTTTAGTCAAAGAAAATGACTTTTTTCCGGGTAATGCATACAATCAATTGAATAGTTGCAGGGATGATGATGAATGTCAATTAGCAAGTCGTTTGAAGAAAAACTCACTTCGAGAGCGACAGAGAAGTAAAAAGGCTATTTATAATAGTCATAAGTCGTAAGTATCCCTCCTTGCGCACCTCAGACTTAATTATTGTAATGTAGTATACTATCTAGAATTTAATGTCCAGCAGCACAGCACGTGGACAACAGGGTGATTTCACCCTGACAAGGACGATGGGCATTGGGGGCCAGTTCTGAATTCATGTGGTGTGGATTGCTAGACATATGGACGAAAAAGAAGACGATACTCTGTAGGAATGATTTGTGTTTCGCTTATTTTTCATCACATGAGACAAGACGGCTATTTATAGATTTGTGGGATTAAGAGTAATTTATTTGATCAGAAGTACGTAAAAGAGAAAAGAAAACCTTAACCTTCATCAACCCACGGAACCCATGGCTTTGGTTTCAAATGACCTTTACTAATATATGATTGTTTAAAAAAAATGTGAAAAGAACACGTATGTATGAGTTAATTGAAAAATTTTTCTCGCGAAAAGAGATAAAAACGCATGAATTGCGTACCAACCTGTGAATTGTTATGATTCGCACATGATATGTACCGTACTTAATTAAATTCCTTCTACTTAATTAAATTTCTTCTCATCATCACTCGAGTACGACACCCGGCATTTCTTTTCAGACTTGAATTTTATTTTTATGACACCTACATAACATACGTTTAATTTACAACTAAAATAATTGATAACTGATGGTAGATGGAGAAAATCAAAGTTGTAAACGTCTCATCGCTCGGCCAAAAATAATCCCAACATGTTTTAAGTACGGGTATATACTATGGGTAGTGGTTACCTTGTGTTTTTTTATCCATTACCCAAATACTAGACCACTTTTAGTCGTGTCAGGTCGATGGTCGAAACAATGGGATTTACAATTTTAATATACATATATATTATCGAATTCCGTCAAACAGGAAGCCTGACGCTACTTGCGATACTTAAAATTTTACCCACCGGAGTTATTGATGATACTTTGCATTTTTCCCCAAGTCATAGGTTCATGTATTTCCACATTGTTCAAGCAATGTTTTTTCAACCCTCCCACCGGTCACGCTTATCTCTGTCATTACATTAAAATCATCACTTTTCGTTTGTCTTTTACTATTGACCACACTACAATAAACGGTGAGTTAATTTTATGTTATTTCACACATTGGTCTTTACAAAACAAACACTTAAGATAGGTGCTATCGTAAAACATGCACTGGACATGTTAGGACTAAAATTCAATTTAAACGCTAATATACGCCATCCGAGTACCGCATCCTGCGAGCACCGCAGGTATATATTGTATACAATGCATCTACATAAGAGACACGTAGAAAATTCATTTGCATTAAAACAGTACACGAGGATTACCGCAAGTTGCATCGATTAACCAACATCAAGACAAGTCAAAGCCGCCCCGTTCTGTTTTTTTTAGCGTGAAATTAAAAGACTTGTGTGTACAAAAAAAAAAAAAAAAAAAAAAAAAAAAACGTAGAGTAGCAACGTGACGCAAACAAAAAGCAACTGTCGCCTCGCTATAGATAGAAGGAGGGGAGTGGAAGTTCCCGTCCTAATTTTCCTGTTCAAGCTGTTGGAATTTCGAGGCACGCCAAAGTTTAAGGACAAACTTTCGGCACACGTGTGCTTCTGTAGCGACGGCAGGGATGAGAGATAGGAGAAGGAGGAGCACCAGCAGTGGCGGTGATGTTGCCAATCAATACCCTACAGTTTCTCATCCAATCTTTTTTTCCACAACCCAGCTCTCATCAACTTTTTTCGTACTCGAGATTAGATGACTGCACTCCAAGCTTTTTGCTGGGACCTGCAAGTCTCTCTCGTCCTCGCGCTTTTGAAACTCGCTACATCACCGCTCTCAAGTGGTTGTGTGTGATTAGGACAGGGATGCCTGTGTACAAATTAATACATTAGTTAATGTTACGCACAAATTTTGATTTTTTTTTTTTTTTTTCCTTCAATATGCGGTTTACGGTGTACTTGCGTTTATTTCACGAGTCTTACTAAAATGTTTTGGTAGCTATGTAGGTCATAAAATTAAAATTTATGAAAATTTCAGTGAAATTTGTACAATCAACACGTGTTGATTTTTCTTTGTCGTCTTCGTTTTTCCATTTCACAACTTTTTTTCCTTTCATTATTTTTTGTTCCGATGCTGTTTAGCAACTTCTCTCAGGTTTTCACCTGTAAAGGGTTGGTAAAACGAAGTTTGAAAAGTTAACGGAAGTATTTTGTGAAAATTACGGGAAAAACTTATCCGGTGTCCGAGGCATGTGGTACGGAAAAAAGTCAAGCTCTTAATTATTGCTAAGCTATAAGCAATAAGTCAGTGACCACCTACCACCGTGTCATTTAGTTTTACACCGTTTGAAACACCGCACACAGATACAATAAATCGGTGGACAGCTCATGTATGAGAGATTGCTTGTTCAACAATAAAAAAATTGGGTTTACATTAATTTTTTTATTGATAACATTTAAAGTAAGCTTGTACACTGCTTGGACATCAAAATCACTCAAAGTATTGGAAATTAATGCATTCGTGATAAATGTCAATGCTGGTTAGCGGGGCGTCTTTCGAACCGTGGCTTGAACCTGCGAGTTTCAAAGTATAATTACAAACCATTTGAAGGTGGAAAATTTAATTTAAATTGCAGGTCCGTCCAATTTCATTTCGAACGAATCGCTGGGAAATTATGTTTTGCGCCATGTTTTACAAATACATGCATTCAACCTAATTTATTCAAAAAGTTTGCGAGGGAAAAACGTAATTTAATTTTTTTAGTTCATTTTTATGGATAAGCTGCAATAAATTTTTCAGGAAACCAAGATCCCATTGAAGGTCCATCTACAATGTTATGGTTTTATTCCGTTGTACAAAGTATTGAATGTCAATTTCGGATTTTGTTGCGATTTTCATGATTTTGGGCACATGAATGGGCTAAAATACAGTTTTATTGTAAAGCACAGCCTTTCATGCTGCAATATCAGCAGTTTTATACCGATATTTCCAGAACATTGATGGGCGAGCGAACAATAATCCATCAGCTTTTGCGAAAAACAAAGGGAGTACGAGGGTCTGTCGCATCCTTCCCTCCTCATTTAAATTCATTTGCATGAGAAAGACAATCAAAATCTCGATGATGACGAAACATATAATACACACGTATGGGCATCACCGACATTGTTGGAATATTCATTATGTGCATCATTTTGTTATGTCGCTCCTATACAGTAAAAACACAATAAGAGCGTACATCGAGAAAAATGGTCAAGAGAAAACTCACTGTTTCAACGATCTACATTTATTTGTTCTGAAATGACCCTTTCTACATGTATCAATCCTACTAATTAGGGCGTCCAACGCGAGAATAAATAAAAAAAATTTTGTGACTAGCCACACTCACGTCCATCCACGTAAAGCGAGGCTGTCTTTTTCTTTCCTCTCCCGATGGTAATAGACTAGTGGCAGTGCTGCTGTGACAGTTTGAAAAGTTGGCTTATCTAAGCTAGAGAATCGAGGGAAAGACGCACGTCGCGCTGAGCTTTTGACGCGGCCGTGAGATATGGGGCGATAGAGGCAAAAGATAGCGCTGGGCTGCTGTGCTGGATGTGGGCCCAACTGCTGCTTGTTGGCGAGAAAGTTAAATCGCTTCGCCTTTTCCTCCTCTTTTTCCCGTGTACCTTCATTGGGAGCCACGAGTGGGCAAGACTCGGGGCCGGGAATCCCGGAGCACCACAAGAGCAATGGTCGAGATCTGCTGCCACTTCTTCTCCTGTCTCTATCCACTTTTGCACAACACTCTTTTCGCCTCTACTTCCTATTTATTCTATGTACAAGTATGTCTGTCACGTCGTTTCATCATTTTTCAAGTACATAGACGTATCACGTATCTCGTCTCTTCCCATTCGTTGATAATGACTCGATTTTTTTTTTTTTTTTTTCAACTTGACGATGCTGTACAAAACGGATGTGGATCTGCTGATGTTAGATTTTAATTGTTATTTTTTTTATTCCTCACCACATCGAGATCGATTAATTCCCCCTATGTTCGCTGTATATGCGTTCAAGGTACGTCCTATGTAATGCACTAACGTGTCCACTTTGCCTTTGCAGCGGCCGGCCTTTATTGCCTCGCGTTTTAATATCGGAGTAAGTGGATATTTATACGCGCAGGAGAGCCCATTTTCCAGCGAACGAGTGCCCTCTTGGCCTTTTGTTCTCCGGCTCCGAGGTTCTTGTCGGAGGAGCACGATGTGGAGGAGTGAGAAAAGGAGGTAGCCAAGGGGATCGGGTGACCGCCAATAAATACCAAAGAAACACCCATTGCATAACATGTTCGAGCCACGGGAGGGAAAAAAAGCGTCAAAGTTCGCACTCGATGGCGCCTGTGCTTGTTGTGGCCAGTTGCAGCGCTGTCACCTACTCGCAAGTATCGATTACGGTAATTGGCTTGGCGATCGAGGTGGGCTCATCGTGGCGTGCATTAGCCCGTAAACGCTTCGGTGCATCGGGGGTGGCTCGAGGGGGGTAATGAAAAACCCAGGCATGGCTGGCTCGCGTTCGCATGTACGCACCGATCGGGGGAAAGAGCTATCGCTACACGTATATGGGGAGGAAATGCCGACGAGCTGGCGCCTGCAGCTGTACCTCATATTTCGGCTAATCGATCGAATTTTCTCTTCGGCCCATGACTCTCCAACGCCATCGTGAAATGCGTAGAGAAAAAACGTGAAAATTTTTGGCACACAAGGCAACCATGCATTAGTTCATCAGCAGCACTGAACTCGTATAGGTGTTTTTCGTTGTTTGTTTCGCACACGAAAAATGCCGCCACTACGATGTTTTCAACGCTGCTTTGCGATTTTTTAATTTTCAGCCCAGCCTGTGGTGAGGATGCCAAGCAGTCCATAATTAAAAAACGCTCGTTACAGCTGCCATAGATAAACTCACATTTTTTCCCAGTTGACAGGCGTGAAGCTTCCCTTCCCTAAAATTTATATTTCCTCATTAGAGAGCAATTTTGCTCCCCTGACGCGTATATTCAGCTATACATTGCTCACAATGGGTTTGCAGCCCTTTGCACTTAATTTCGGTACGTTAACGTATCGCATCAGCGGCTGTTAATTAATTGCTTGATCAATTATGCAACTGCAATATTTATTGCTGTCATCGTAAAAATGTAGAAATGACACGATCGTAACATGATAAATATATGACAGCAAGCGAGTGTGCCCTTTGTTGACTGATAATTGTTACGCCAGGTATAAATAAAAACGTATGAAAATGAATCGCCTGTAGAACTTTTCTTTTTTTGTTAATATTTTTATGTTATTCGTTCTGTCCGTACAACTTTAATTGTCACTTCTTTGACATATAAAAGCGTGTATCTTCCAAGTGAACATTTCATGCTTTTTTTAATTAATGGACACATTTGTTACTAATACTCACTGCCCTACAGAAAAATATAACATTGATTAATAAGTAAACAGTATCTTTTATTCGTTGGAAAGACTGTCGTGTTTAGATTTTCAAGCGAAGTATACGCCTCATAATCATACAGTCATAGACTTAATTAGGTATTAAATCGATTAAATCACACACCTTCGCGTTACCCAAAACATATTAGTCCGAGCACTCAAGGATCCACAATCCGAACGTAATTTTTTTTTTTTTTTTTTCTTTTTCATCTCGAAAATCTTACGAGTTCTTCGTCCTAATCCATCATGTAACGCCCTTCACGTAGCTTTTACATTAGGCACGGGCCGTCAGTATATGCGAGCGAATGAGATATATACTTACTTTCATGTACAAGAACGTTGAACGTTGATGTAAGAATAAGAAGGAAAAACTCATCGGGGAGGGGGCTCCCGACACGAGGTAACACTTGATAATAAATATCCCGTTTTTACTCTCTTTCTTTGGCAAGCCATCAGCCAGCGGGGGGGAGCTCGTCTTACGCTATCTGCTTAAATTAGCAACTGGCGTTTTTGGCTTGCTCCACAGCACAGTATCGGTGTATACTTACACGTACGTACAGTTGGGATTGCTCCTCTGCTTGTACATATAAACATACAGCGTTATCATGATTCCATCAAAGAGGAGAGCAAAAGAGAGATAGAGAGAGATACTTGATGTACATAGAGGGGAATGGATGCGTAAGGAGGGCTCGAGCGAAAGGAACATCAGTCAGCATCACTTGTCATACTACAACTGATGAATCACTTTTCCACCCACCAACCCTCACCCGGAAGCGGAGATGCTGACAAACACGCAAACGGCACCACCTCTGTATCTCCCTTTGTGCGTGCACCGCGTACCTACTTCTTTCGTTTTCATCGTGTAGGTATATATATGTTTCTTCCCTTTTCACCTTGTCCGACGTAAACGTGTTCACCATTGTTGCGCGCAATTGTAAACTTTTGACTAAATGGTACCCCACCATAGCTTATCTTCTGTGTTAAGACTAACAGTTGGCAAAGTTCATTTAATGATGATGAGGCATTAAACAAACCAAGCGATATCCTGCGAAGGAAAAGTCTTTTCGACTGGTTTGGGAGAGGGAGGAGAGTGAGAATCAATGATTTCCTCAAAATACGGTAAACGCATTGCTGTGTCCGAGTGCTTGCATCAATGAAAAAATATTTGTGGTTACAAGTATTCTAAATAGTTATTGTTGAAAGTTTCACTGCTTTCTCTGCATTTTGAGAAAATCATTGAACCTGTCACGATTTGGTCGAAAAGTTTTTGTCTTCCGTGACAATACCTATCCACTAGGAGCTATTGATTTTTCTTTTTTTTTTTTTTTTCTCGCAAACCATACAACCATGTCAGTATAATAGCTATATTTTTTGCTGAAAGTAAAAAACTGGTTGTGAATGTAAAATTTTATGGTGTCCAATTATTACGGATATTTCCAGTTGGCACAGCACAAATAACAGCTTGAAGCTTGATTTCGTCATCTTGATGCCAAAATTGAAAAATAGACGAGAACTGAAATTCGCGTAATCAGTATGGAAAATCAAATGACAAATGGGGTCCCTCTTTTGTTTTTCTTGTTTTTTTTTTTTTTTTTCGTACTTTTTTTCAGGGCAATAAAATTAAGGGGGCACCGCAAGATACACCGTACTTTCATACGCAGGCCAATACGAAGATAATGAGCTCCAGTAGAACACGCAACTCAGACACCCTCTAGCCAGAGTTTTGCACCGTACGCGTCCCTCATTGTAACATCCCTGAAGCGCTTAGCTTTTCAAGGGTACTTTATGCGTCGAGTGAGGGTGGTTTCAACGTGTTTATGTAGTATATCTGTAGTACATGCGTATATAATATAAACAGGCACTAGCTTACTCTCGATACCTCCAGTAGTTTGATATCGGGTACCATATGAGAACTCGGAGAAGCTCAAAGAATTAAAGTAGCGATGTGTAAAGTACTTTGCACCAAAAATAGTATTTGAATGTATTGTTTACAGTTTAATTTAAGAATATCTATAACTGATGTTATATCTTTGCATTTTTTTTTGTTATAAAACGAAATGTAAACGACGTAAAGTTTGCCGACAACACACGATCGCATCTTACGGGAAGTGTGGTACATGTAGGAGTGTAATAACACGAATACAACAGAGAGTGAATGTTGTATGCGGCGTTTGGTGTATTATATCGTGTACACAGGTGTGAGCTAGGATAATCAAGTCGGCGATTAATATGCACAAATTAAACGACGTGACTAGGAGCTGGCCATATACGGAGTGGCGCGCAAACCAAAATGGCTTGACCGATTTATTGCAAGAGCAGTGTACCGTGTGTGTGTGTGTGCGCGCGCGCGTGCATGATTTCATGCGTGGTGACGGTCCGCTTAATTTTAGCGGACGTGGCGAAGGTAATATACAGATGCGTAGGATATAGGTTTATGTACGGCTATGTAGCACACCCCCGTTGGAGTCAAAGCTATAGAGTGTGTAAGAGAGAAGACGAGGAAGGGGATGGAACAAGCTTGAAGGTGAACTGTTATGGTACTACGTCCGTGTATACATAAGTGGGTACATTAAAATGTTGGTGTGCAATGGATGTTCCGTAAATGCTGGAGTTACCCTCGTTGTTGGCCAGACGCTCCTCTGAGAAATTGCATTTCGCATTCTGTACAAGGTGCAGTGCAAGTGGTAACGTGTACTCTTTCGGAAAAAGGGATAGTGTATGGGAAGGTTGTTAGTAAGTGTTTTGATATTGCTCAAAGGAAGAGAAAATAAGCTCTTTGAGCTGCTTGAAATTTCTCAAGGCGTTTGGCCAAGTCCTTTAATTACATTGAGAGAAAGAGGTAGAAAAGTCTACGTTAATGTTCGGTTGTTGCTACTACGTATAACTATGTAGTAAGGGGTTTGTTTCATTCGGTACCTTTTAACTAAGCAAATAAAAATTGGCACACAATTGGCTTAAATGTAAGCGTATAACTTTTATAAATTAATTTTGGTAGGAATCCCATTAAGATTAGCTTGAACTTTTCCCGATTTTCGTCCTGACAAAGTTAATTTACAATGTCGAAATTAATTTACCAAAGTTTAGAAAGGAAATCCAGAGCTAAGCCAACTTTTTTTTGCTGCAAACTTATTTGAAAACAAAGTAACTTAAAGTGCATCAGCTGTGAACATGAAAAAAAAAAAAAATATGTAGAAAAAAATGTAACAATTACAAATATAAGTGTAAAAATTTAAGTGCACATAGTAATTTCATGAATCATCGACAGTAGAACGGATCCGGCTGATATATTTTTAGTACACGATATGATCTTCCGAAGCCAAACTCCAACCATGTACAAATGAAAATGGAAAAATGTTTTAGTCCCTGCTTACCTTTGAGATGCTGTTGCTACGAGAACTGGTATAATGGTGGCGATAATGGCGCGCTTTGTTGTAACTTCCAGCCCACCTTGCCCACCTGCTTTGGTGCACCAAAACTTTGTAGCTTCCGAAGCCACAAAACTTTACAATTTCACAACTCTCCAGGCCCCTTCCCTTCCTTTTCCTTCTCTCGCTCTTGCTCTCCACAAAGTTATGCATTAATTACAGTTAAAAAGTTGCGAGGTCCTCTTCTATGTAAATTAAATTTTAGCTGCAAAGCGATGATGTCAGCGCGTCTTCATCACCATGTTAACTTTATTAAAGAAGTTGATTGTTTTGATATTTATAATGCCAAGATAAAATATAGGAAAAATTGAATGAAAGGAAAACGTAGACGAAACAAAAGTTAATATTTTATGAAAATAACTATCGATTACGTCAATTTATGAAATCGAATAGATCTGATGGGAATGAATAGATCAATAGATTCTTACTCACCTCAAGTGACACAAAATTTGAAGGCTACTGCATCATACGTGCATGGAGAGCAAGAAAAGGACAGAGAGAGAGAAAGAGTATATTAGAGTAGAGTAGTGTTTTATTAAGCTAACGGTCTGCTTATATAGCTTAGGTATCGTTTTACAAGATTACACATTAGCATTTTACGTAAATTTAGAGACACACAGGCCTCTATATTGTTATGAAATCACGTCACAGTTGATTAAATTAAAATAAAAGAAAGAAAGAGAGAGAAAACTAAGTTCATTACAATTTGTAATCTGCACTTCCAATTCTTCTCAGTACAATTAAATTTGGCACAAACGAGGCAAGGATTACAGGGCGTGAGTCTAAGCACTCAACGTAGCTCATGTCAGTATTGAACGTACACGTATGATGGTTGGAACACAAGTGAGTACATTATATTTTGGACGTGTACTTTTAAGAAAAAAGTCTTGGACACTTTATTTGTATGGGCACAAAAAATTTAATTTTATTAAAGTTGTTTTCATAATTTCACGTATACAAATAAAATCGTATATTTACAATGCGTAATGATAACTCGCGTTTTATTTTCATAATCACTGATATTACCCTGCTCATTAGCTTTGGGTAATTCATCTCGCGCAACTATATCACCCCTTCGTTTATCCATCCATGTGCACGACTTATATTCCTCATTCCGCATAAAGCTCATTGTTTTTATCTTTTTGCTGTTAACGCTTCTTCACCTTTTTTTCGGCAATTTTTCAAAGAAAAGACGCTATAACTCCCAAACATTAATACCGATAAACGATGACGTAGCTAACTTTTTATCCACTTTCTGTCGTCTTCTCTTATTCGACGTGCACTATGTGGCTAAAGTAATAAAAAAAAAAAAAAAAAAAAAAAAAAAAAAAAAAAAAAAAGAAATACAAAATTTAAAACTAATTTCTTGCAGTAACATAAATATATATTTTCCAAGTATATATTATAACGCCTTTTTTCTCATAATAGCTAAGGGAATAACTTTAATTGTAAACATCAAATATCATCAACATCTTGCTTAAAAATTAAAGTCGATGTTACAGCGATCAATGACAATCGATACAGCTTTGACAGGCTACTCTTAACACCCGAAATATAATTTTTTTAACATTAAATAATGTACAAACAGCACCGTTCAAAAGTTTTCAAATAAATTTATCTCCACGGATTGCTGTCAGTAATACAACTGAATTCTCAACTTTCACAAAAAAAGACGTTCATTTCCTTAGTTAATAATTTTTACACTATTTTTATCCTAATGTTTGGTAGTTCTGTAACTTACTATGCTATAACATTGTGCTAAAAATAATACAGTCGGATAACGATTAATCTCACTGGTACTCACACTGGACATAATAGCAATCAAAGACACGAATAAAAACAACCATTGGAATTTACATCTAACACTTTCGTCACTTTGTACCACTAATCATTCGCTATCGTCAAAACACACACACACATCTCTTTTACGTCAACGCTTATGTACATCATACTTTAAGCTCATCCTGCGTAATTATTTTATCAACTATACAATACATGTCCGAAATAAATGTACAGATTACAACGAATATAATCAATACACGTTGTTAAAGAGATAATAAATAACAAAACAAATATCCTTACGATTTTTATCACTCAATGGTACAAATTTTCAATAACGGGTACAAATCTTCTATAATTATATGACTGCATCAAGTATTTTTCAGACCGACAAACATTTACAAATGTCTTTTTGTAGGTTGATCTGCATGTTCGAATTGCTTTAACTTTTTTGAAAGCACTTTTTTTTTTTGTACCGACATAATTTTATAAAAGGTTTTTTGCAAAACGTTTTCAACATTACAAATGATGATCGTGATACATTTTTTTCGTT
This sequence comes from Copidosoma floridanum, assembly GCF_036245765.1. Taxonomy (NCBI): domain Eukaryota; kingdom Metazoa; phylum Arthropoda; class Insecta; order Hymenoptera; family Encyrtidae; genus Copidosoma; species Copidosoma floridanum. Next base: position 2,763,933 of record NW_028321886.1, on the reverse strand, counting down.
TTTTGATACAAAGGCAGTTTTATTTTTTCATCCACGCGATACGCCAAAAGAGTCCTTAAACTTTAAAAACCACGCCTGGACAGCATTACCGAAAAAGTTTTTTTTTTTTAAGTGCAGAAAGTTATCTTGTTGAAATAAAGAAATTGTACTTTACTTCAATGTTTTTAAACAAAGATGATTTACTGACTGCTGTTTTACCATTACGGTAGCACAACCAACCAGAAAAAGTATCCTACACAAACATAAAAAGCCGCATAAAAGTCAGGTTTCAATACTTTTGTGTCTCCTAATTTAGGTTACAAGTATTGTTTGTTGTATCTTCGGCGTGTTGATGGGGAAGCGAAAGGTATTGGAAGATGTGCAAGTAGTGGGAATAGTCGTGTCGAGAGAGTAAAGAAGAGAAAGCTCCGCATTATTTGCAAGTGCTCGAACTACGTTCCTTTGATGCATATCCTTTTCGCGTATGGAGACGACGAGGACAACGATGGTACCAGCCGCGCTAGCGGATTTTATCGGCCGTTTCATGGAAAAAGAAGCCAAATGAAAAATGGTGTATTCGCGCCCAGCGCCGATTCTGCTATCGTGCGTTTCAATCAGTAGTATCGATCTTCGACGATTTTTCATTTCGCAGCCAGCTGCTGCCACGCTACTGTACGCCGGCCTGTTTTTCCTGAATCCCCCCCCCCCCTTTTACTCATACTCCTCATCGTTCAGTTACTCTCGATACGTACACACATATTTCGATGGCTTTATCTCTAAAATGTTTTTATTCCTTTTATTTCTCCCTATGTGGGTTATGCCAATTCTCGGGCGGTTTAAGTGCTTCTGCCTTGTAATGCATACAGAAAATGTTAGAAAACAAATATCGACAACAAATACTGATAATTCGGTGCGTTAATGAAGTTGAATAGGTTTAGTTTGAAACAGTGTTTAATTCTTTTATAGAAATTGGGGAGGATGAGTTATATGGCAAAATGGGCACATCCCACGTGATATCGCGTTGTTATACCACTCCCCTCTCTGCACCCAAGAACTTTGTTGTTACTCGGAAAACACAATTATTAGGGCATAATCGAGTACTATCTTTATTAGAATTTAAACTTTTATTTTTTAACCAGCGTAAGTTACAGCTTACATTAAAGTTGGAGAGTGATGCGAAATTTTGCATTTTCAATCGACTTCTTCGGACTCGAGGTGCAGGGCTATTTATTGACAACCAATATCAGACGATGATTCGAATAAGGTTTCTTTCAGCTAATTAGAGCCCACATACTTTTTTAACAAATTTTTTTTTTTTTCCATTTAAAAACTTTATTTAAATCTTTTATTTCGAATAAAAGTGCCTTTGTCACCTTCACGAGTTGCTTCATTCAAGCACTTGTCGATTCTGTTGGACGCTATATTGTGACGTATCGAGGGTTTAGGGATGGAGTTGGGTCGGTATTCGTCAGGGAGGCAGAGTGTATACCGTGTCGTAGTTTAACGTAACGAGTTTTGTTTAGCCATGCCGTAGTCAATGGATCTCTAACTTTGAGCTCGCCTCACCCACCGTATATGTGACATCACCAGCATCGATTCCAAAGTCTCTCGAATGGCTTTATAGGTTGTAATGTATATATGCACGTCCCCGTGACTGTCAGCTCTACAGGCCACGTATAAATATAACATTTACGTTTTTACCTTACGTATGTTTATATTACTATCGAGAATCGTGTAGTTCCGCGTCCTTGTTCTACACCCGTAGAGATATTTCTATAAACAACACCAATCGTCATTAAATTTTTTAGCTGTGAATATTACTTTCAAGTTATATTTATTGCGTTTCACAAATGTAAGAATCAATTGTTTTTTTTTTTTTTTTTTGGTACAGGTGTATTTGTACTTATCATGAGATCGAATTAACATTACATGCCTAACGTTGAGTTGGAAAATTTTTATCAATTCTTTGTTTCTGACGTTGGTTATATAACTGGTTGAATATTTGAACAACGTCATATTTTATCGCTCGTATCAGCAAACTATCGGATTTTTGGTGCCTCCATCGATTGTATTTGCGGTCACATCCAGAATATAAAAACTAATTACTCGGAAGGTTTACGCTCGTGTGATAGCAGTTTCAAAATTAAAATTCAAGTCAACTTAGTTTTTTTCGTGTGTAACGATGGAGTTTAATTTTTGAAGAAAGGTTGTATCATTTCAGGTGAAGGTGACAAGAGAATGTTCGCTCCTCAATTTTTGTCGTTACAGAGATATTGAAACTTCGACACTATAAATATATGGTTTTCTAAATCGAAAAGTATAGTGCATTTTACGGCATGTTGTTACCAATTGGATAACAATTCCAGATGTAGGTATAACTTTGAAACTCTCGCAATTGCTCGTATTATTTTTGATGTTTAGAATAAATTAGGCAGCCTTGCTGCAACCCATATGCGGACATGTCCTTACACAAACATAACGTAGACACTGGATTGTGGAAGAAAGAAAATTGTATCTCTGGATGCAGATGCGGAGAAGAGGGAAAAGATGGGGGTGCAAGTTCACGTATGCATGGTTTTTTAAATTAAAAATTCCTTCAAGTATGCGCTTGTGTGCGTATATGTTCGTGTGTGTGTGTGTGTGTGTGTGTGTGTGTGTGTGTGTGTGTGTGTGAAAGGGCGTGCACCTGCAAAATCGTTTCATTGACGAGTTATGGCGGTTGATGCGACTATCTTAGATGCAGATGGAGCATGATGAGGGTAATGAGTGTCAGGCTGGCGATCCTGTGGCAATCGTTGCTTGCTGTCTTCGATGTCACTGCAACAAAGTTGAGACAATCTATAAAATTGTAGCTGCAGTTATTTGTGCAAAGTTGGGTTGTTGCGTATACTTGTAACGACCAAATAATTTAATGACTGTTATTATTATTATTATTATTATTATTATTATTATTATTATTATTATTATTATTGTCATCATTATAGAAGTATATTCATGATTATTGAATCCAACAGAATATTTTAATGAATTAATTTAAATGAGTATTTTGTTCCAGCACGGGGAGAATAATAACATCCGAGAACATTTCGCATCCCTCGTTTGTCGAAGCCATGAACTTTTCTCATGATTCGACGAGATAGCGAAAATGAAAAAAAAAAAAAAAAAAAAAGAACCATTACCATAACACTCGAAAAAGTTGGACTTGATAATTTTTCTCGTTGTAACTGTTAATATACTAAATCAACGGAAACTCGCAAACTCAAGCAAGACCATCGTATTCCATCATCGGATTGGTAAATACAATTGATAGCTCGAGAACATATGTAAATATATGTTTAGGGGTCGACTTGAAGTGATCAAAGTAACACATCAGAGTAAGGGAATACGAAACGGCAGGACTCTGCAACGAGAATCCACGGCTACGATTTCCACCAGTACTTCGAATAAATGAATCCCAAGAGCTGCACGTTTACGGCGTCATACTTGGGAAACTTCGGCCAAGGCGATAGAACAGTATGGGAGGGAAAACGCAATCCCTTCGACTATTACGATTCCACGCCACTCGGGGCAGAGAAGAGTACTCGAGGGAGGGTGCACGCGATAAGCACAACGAGGGAGTAAGGAGGAAGAGCCGCGAGATGGCGGAAGGTAAGGACGACTCCTGCAAGAGCCCACCCCGTCAGCCAAAGTAGTTTACGCCCAAAACGTTCTCCCGAATAATCAGCTATGCTAAGGCGCCTGATAACGAGGAACCGGGAAGGTCTGAGCGTAGCACGTATTATACACACCAACCGAGACTCTCGCGTAACTGTGTTTATATACATGTATAGCTCCGTAGATACCGGTGATACTGCCTCAAAGACGTATCAACGACAACGTCATTTTACTCTGATGCTCGTTCGGAGTTTATGCTCGTGCGCCCGAGTATCGTTACGTCGAATACTATAATTGAAGTAAGCGAGTATGTGTAGTCACTTACTGTGTGTGTGTGTGTGCGCCCTGGATATTCAATGCTTATCTCCAGTTTGCGAGCTCTTGTCTCTGTACGCGTCGAGTTTGACAGAGAGAGGTAATTGTTTTATATGTAAATCGAGAGGATCGACTATGTATGGAGACACAGAGACAGAGGACGAGGTATTACACGGTCAAACTTTCATAACGAAGCACCATACCCACCACGTCACGCAAGTATCATACTATTAAACTTAGTTCGATTAAAAAATGCATGAACGATACGTCGCTCGAGATTATAAACTCTGATTTGAGCGAGAAACCGTAAATTTTAAGTTATGCATTAGAGACAATTGTAGCAAGAGATGTAGAGATAATGAAAAAAATATATTATATGTATAGATGTACAGAAAGAGAGAGCACATCACCGCGCATTTGAATTGAAACAATTAAGAAGTAAATGGGCGAAAACGGAGTCTCATCTCGTTCTTTATTGAAATCACGAACAACAGGCGACTCGAGTAATTCGCTCCGCGGAGGCAGAGGTACAAAGGAGACAAAGACTAAGACGGAAGATTAAGGTTTCCAGAGTGGGAATAGAGTTACAGTCAATGTTGCGAAAAGCGAAAGGAATAGGGGGTAGCATCGGGTTTCAGAGCCCCATGTACGAGGCTTTGCGCGAAATTAGTAGGGGCCAGTCGAAAAAAAGGGGCATCCTGTACTGCATATAAAAATAAACGATCCTGCGACGTTTGCATCCTATAAATGAGAATCCTTCGGTTGTTTTAATCCGAATTTTTACCCATATGTGTATTCAATGACTGAAATCTGCTACCAACGCTGTCCAGAGTGATTCAAACAAACATGAAGACCCGCTAGACAAGAAAGATACAGATAGAGAGAGAAAAAAATTAATTTAACAGCTCGTAGCTGTGGTCACGTGTAAGATGCACTTTTACACACGGTAAGTAATGGCTCGACAAATCGTGTTCTGAAGCCCGTAGCGTTGCGACGTAGGTGCTCTTTTTCTAGCCATTATGACTATTACAGCTGGATATGGCACGTGTGCGAGCGACAAAAGCTTCTCCAAAAAATGGCTGTCTTGCTCGCGGTATATATTAAAGTAATCCCTCGATGGTGCGACGTGACAGGTTAATCGAGCGAATTTCCGGCGCCAGGGCGTCACAATAATCTGCGAATCTGAGGTGGCACGAATTTTCATTGCACCGCTGCTTTGTCGATCATAAAAATAAGAATAGACGCTTGCTCAAATGTGTACCTATATAGTACGAACGAATGGATGCGGTGGGAGACGAACAACGTAACTTTTGTCATTCGCGCCTCTTACAAATCATATAAGTACATAAGAGGAGCTACGAGGTTCCCGGTGTGAGCAAAATATAGAGGTTCACAATAATATTGAGACAAACCATTATCCGACCGAGGAAGTTGGAGGTCACACAGTAGAGGTGGTAGGTGAGCATGTGGTACTTTTAATTGAGGGCTGCGAAACGTGCATGCATAGAGCACAGGAGGAAACGCAGCCAGCTGGGAGCTGTAAACTTTAACCCTTTGATTTTCTTTTTATTTTCTCTTGTGCTGTATTTTCTTCTTACAGAAGAAAAGAAAAAAAAAAAAAAAAAAAAAAAAGAGTTGTTCCCACTTGTGCCCGCATTTTAAATTTTTCACTTGAACTTATTGACCAACTCGAAAGAGGAGAGAAAAAAAAAAGTTATAAAAATAGCGCTGCAAATTCACATTAAATAATTATTAATGCACACCGTTCTTGATTCGCTGTTGTTACATGTATTAAAGCTTATTGAGTACGTGAAATTGATTTTGGTACAAATTAGAGGGTGAGTTATGTTGGAAAGGTATGAGATGGAAAGGGTGCCCTCGTCCGTCCAGAGATAGGGATCAAACAATGAATGACAAATGCTTACCTCTCTCGGGCACGGGGTCGCCAACTCCAGTGCCGAGGTGCAGGACTTCGCTCGCCTGCTCGTAGATGTTTGGGATTTTGGCGATGCAGAGGAGGTTCAGGTGTCCCTGTTTGGTGTAGTGGAACGGCTGCAGCTGAAGACTTATTTCGCTCCACTGTTTGCCCTGACGAGGCGAGCGACCGCCACCGGCCGAGTATCCGCTGTAGTCGTGCTTCTCCAGGCTCTGCTTCGTCTCCGTGTCTTTCACCTGTTGATGAAGCAGACACGTGCGTACGTGATATTAGATAGACACGGTAATTATAATTGTTGTAATTTTTATCTTTTACGTACAAAATATCTTAGCAACTCCCAATAAAAAAATGACTTCTGTATAAATTGCTTAGTTCGTGAACGGTTTCATTTGAAGGTGGGAAAAAAAAATTGATTTTAACTATGAAGGGCACGTACAAGTTAAATCATACTTTTTGTTAGAAAGATCCTCCATTCAGTCAATAAATAATAGTTTTCATGATAATTTGATAACTTTTTAATAAAGAGGCTCAAAACGGAGAAAATTTGTAAATAAAATTGATATTGACTACGATTTAAAAATCTCTTTGAAACTTGTCTCAAAATCAACTCGTTTTGTTTAAACGTATGAACCCAACCACAATTACGAGTTTATAAAGAGTGCGGTATTTTATGTTAGACCACATGCTGTTGGAGGTATTCGTAAAGATTATTCTTCACGTTATTAATTTCATTATCGATTTGTCAATTTCTTACGTACCATGTGCTTTGTACTGAAAAATTTTCGAATCTAATGCTCTGGTTTATCCGCAATCTGCTACCTACTACGAGACAAGCCGAGAGTGTTTCTATAATAAAATACATTAAGACGAGATCTGCCAAAGTCTCGTCTTGTATTGGTATCGTCTTGTAATTGTAATCTCGACAAAAGCTTGAAAATCTTTATGTTCGTACAAAAAAAAAAAAAAAAAAAAAAAAAATTTAAAAAATCTCGAAAACTTTCCTCGAGTCCTCGAGACGAGACCGAGGCTTTCGAGACAAGATGAGAAGCCTCGTAGAATTTCTTGACATTGCAGTGCTACATCCATAATACATATTGTACACGCTGGAGTCTTAGCTTTTTGAGTAAATTTTTTCAACGTTGGCTGTGAAACCAGTGACTTTTTAATATCAAAATCTCACAGTACGAAGTACCACCGAAACGATAAATAAATTATATCATTATATCATAGGAGCAAGGTAAAATTCGATCGGTCTATCTCCAGACACATGTAATTGAGATGTTGGTAGAATATACATCTTATCACTTGACGTCCTCGTTAAAACACCCGGTTTCCCGATTCAATAATAAAATTGCGACCCGTTAAAGTACCACGAAAAGCGCATAAAAGATGTAAACTTCAGCAAACTTTGTTCTCTTGCTCTTCGTCTCGAGAAGAATCGTGCCCTACGAGCACGTCTTGTTCCAGGCCGATGCATAACTTATAAGCCCGAACTTTAGTACGAATCAACTAAGTAGTTTGAAAAAAAAAAAAAAAAAAAGGAAAGGCAACTTGTTACGTCTTCAATCGCGTACTTGGAGCACGAACGTATAATCCTCGCGAGCGAGCAGTTGAATGCGCAAGTACAAATCGAAATAAGTAACGTCGCCTCAGCAGTAGGCCATTGAGAGCTGTATGGGAGGATGGTGGTAATCAATCGTGCTATTAACAAAACTCAGTCAGCTGGAATTGAACGTGCCTGCGCGCGGCAACGGCACTCTCTTTCTCGCGATTTTGCACAAAAGCGAAATTCTCGATTTCTCGTCGATCTAAAAGGATGGTGACTCTGAAAGGAGAGAATGTCTCTCCGTGCCTTTTACCACTGTTGACGTGACGGGCCCTTGGCACTCTCTTTGTTTCCTTACCCAGTTGTCGCGCTCCTGTTTTAAACTTTTCATTCTTTTCTTTCGCTCTTTTGTTTTATTTTTCTCATTGTTAACGGGCATGCCCTTACAACGATGTAATGCCATTCATAATTGTCACTCGATTTCTCACCGAGCGACAATCGTTTGCGACAGCGCAACAAAGACCTTTATTTTTGCTCGTCCAGTTCGTACTGAACCATTTCATTACTGTACGGACCAATTTTTATTTGAAAGAATTCATATTTTGCAGACTCAACCCGTACGTTTTAGGTAAGTACCTATAAAACCTCCCAGTCATCAAATAATTTAAAAACCATATGATTGTGAATACGCAATTAAAAATGAATCGATCCGTAATGAAACTTTTTAACCAATATTTCCGTGAATTGCACTAAATTGTTGTTCCCATTTAGTTTTGCTTAGCCAATATTGGCATACGGTATCATAAAGTTTTAGGTGAAAATATAAACACCAATCGGAACTTTTGGCAGTTGTTATTAAAAAAATTGTTAAAAAATTGTAGACTCTGGGGACTTGGACGGGTTCGACCAGAAGAAATTTTAAGCAAAAATCGTCAGTGGTATTTCGACGATTGCAAAGTTTCGGAGCAAAAGCAGCTGTGAAAATACTTGTTTATTTTTTAGCAATTTCCTTACAGTTATTCGTTTTCAGTTTTAGTATTTACAGAAATCAAACTAATGTTTGTGTTTCTTAAGAAAGTTATCACGCTCTTTCGACCGGTGCAGGAAAATATTGGTAACTCCATCCCGTTCTTTTTCAGTTAGATTTGTGCGTATTTTGTATTTTACTTCGTTACTTCCGCATTAATCCTAGAACTCTTATTTTTCGATTATTGGGGTCCAAAGCGTAAACTATCAATAAAATTTGTGTAAGGATCATCTGTGCTCAATATTGTCGGTATGAGCCCAGGCTTTCTAGCGGACAGATGATTTTCACACTTCCCAAATTCCCCGACGTAGTTGTGTCGTTACAACAACGCTGATGGCTTGAAAGTGTAAAATTGCCTCGTTAATTAGTGTGGTGGGCGCTGTTGCCACAGGAACTCCCACCCGTTACACGCACGCGATGGTATGGATAAAGACGAGCGTTAACGAGCTGGCACAGCCGAGCTTTTCACGAAAACAAGCTAGCCTGTGGTCATTTTGCTTGGAACGTTTGGGCTGCATCGAGATATTTAGCGCAGGTGGAGGCAAAGGGGAGCACTTTTATGACTCGCGATTTTTTAGCGATTTTGGCTCCATACAAAGGATGCTTGGCTGTGAGTGTTTATTGGGGGCTTTAATACTCATTGGGGTGCACCAATTTCAAATCTCTTTGAATCGGTATTCAAAACGTTCCCTTCTATTTTAATAAGCATTCATTGGAAGGTCTAAAAATTCAGTTGATTGAAATTTTTACTGATCGAATTTCACGTTTCTCCGATTTCATCTATACTAAAGAAATGGTTTTTAGTTAAAATAATTTTCAATAGACATAACGTAGGGGCGCACATTTCTTACACTTTAATGAATCTGAAAAATTTTTTTTAGGGCGCGCAACCCCTGATCTATCATAACAGATAAATCATTATCTAAATTTTAATTTGGAGCACGGATCAAAGCACTCTTCGCGTAATTAAAAAAGAAACGATTTTTCTAAGAATGCTTTCTGTAATATTATGAGAAAACTTTGGTTGATGCTGCTACACCAGATGTGCGATATCACCGACACACGTGTGTACCGTTGCATTTGTACGTACAAGTATACACATGACAGTGAAAGAAGTGGATCTAACGCTGTAGCCAAAGTATTAAAAACGACGACCACCAAAGGAATCTTTCTATAGTCCTATTTACGACTAAGTAGTCGTCGCTGTGTCTATGTATACCGGGATACATAAGGAAGTATGATAAATCGATGTTAGTGAAAGGAAAGAAGGCGTTGGTTGGTGATAATATTGGCAGAGCTTTGCATGTCCAAGAGCTTATTGGTATTCCTCTGGTAGGTGTACATTTCGAGCAGCTGTGGCGTCGTTTGGAGAAAAATATTTTTCCAGAGCCAGAGAATGAAATGAGCGGAAAAAAGGACAGTAGTAGCATAAGGATGGAACTGTTATATAGGACAAGTGATCAAAAAGCCCCGAGAAAATGTTGCTGTCTGTAGACGCAGTAGTAATGGTATAACGGCCACAGCGTCGAAATCGGACAGGGGAAAGCAGAGAGCGGAAAGCGAGGAAAGAATAAGAGTAGCTTCCGGGACGACTGGAGTGGCTCTCGTAGCCGGCTTCTCCGAGACTCTTCGGAGTCACTTTCATTCTTCTCTACTGCCTCGCTTGTTCCCTCGTTACGTCGTCCCCTTGCGCCCCACCCCCTTTGCCACCCTCACTTCATCTTGACGTTCGTAATTTTTTCCCTTTTCTCTTTGCTCTCTTACTTTTACCGGTGGCGCAGCATCGAGTTACTCTCTTCTGTTGCCGGGGATACGATATCTACGTACCTGTATACGTAATATACCTGTAAAAGAACATTTTTAATGAATTTAATCATATCAGAGCGTCATCAAATAATGGCGAGGTTACAGCGGCTTGGGCGAAGTCAAGGATCCTCGTAGTTTTCAAACGGATCGTCTCTCGTCTCTCTTTGCTCTTAATATTTTTTATGCGTTTTTTTTTTTAATTTCCAAAAAAGTAGTCGACACGAGCATTTTGATAATTTATCCCGCATAAGCTTCATTTCATTTGGAACAAAACACGTGTTCGTTTTGTTTCGATTAAGTAACCCTTAATACAATTTAATAACAATGTATGACAATCATGTTAAAGATGTTTCGATAAAATTCGTTAAAAAATGATCTTGTGCCAAAATTTGAACCCAAACGTTTTTCACCAAAATCTTCATTTTTGAAGTGTACTCACATTCAATTTCACATGATTTTCCACATTTATAACCTGACGATCGATAGATGTGACAAAAAATATCTGATTTTTCCAATGTTTTGGCGATACAAACTTTTATAAAGGAAATTTTTGACTATTTGACAAAACATGAATCAACAAGTCAACACAATATCAAAACGATATAAACTCAGTTTGCTTCCAAGCATTCGCAAATGATCTAGAAAATTTGTAGCTTTTGAATCGATTGTTAAACCAAACACTGCCTTATTTAAGGTATTTTATGTGAACTAAATTTTAATTCATACCTGAACTCGTGTATACAAATCTTCGAATGATTTTGAATTTTATTAGTTTTATTTTCCTTAGCTAGTAAAACTATGAATCATAATGACAAAGTACAGTAACTGTGTAACAACGACGCTGTTCATAGAACCCATCTAAACTCGGTGCCATAGTATACATACCATTGAAGCACCAAAACGATTCTCTCGAGGTTTCAGGGCTCACCGTTCGAATGGGCCGAGAGGCACAGCTCGAATGAGAGAAGAGGACTCGCGTTATGCGCTGCCGCGAGAAGCGCACACATATATACATTATGGATGCGCGGGACAAGATCGAAGAGCAAATAGTTTTCAGAAAGCCATGGAGGAGGAGGCGAGTGGGCGCTTCATCGGTTCCCGTGTACAGGGGGATGGTGCAGTCGGGCGGAAGCGCCAAGTACTTAATGCGAGCTTTACGCTCCAACACTTTCACCGGCTCCTCCTCCTCTTTCCAGTCGCAAAAGGTAGCGCCGAGAGAATCCCAAACTGAGATCGGAGCACTGCACGTCTCCGACAAAGTATCTGTGCTCATGCATGGGTACTGCTTTGATGCTGTAGGCGAGTGCTCGGGGAGTATCGAAATCGAGGGGGTATTGGTTTTTTGGCGAGTAACTTTTGAGATGGTAAACCAAGCCCCTCCCTTCCCGAATACACCCATTCTGTTATTTTATACACGAGAGTAAGAGATACATTTAATTAACTAAACAGTAAAAAAAGCCTCATAAATAATCGTAGTTAAAACTCAAAAGATCCGATCTTCATTTGATCTGAATTGTACTGGTATATAAGTAAAATATATGTATGTATCTTTCCGAGACCTGATTTTAAGGAAACTCTCAAAATAAGTACCTGGATGACCTCCTCACATTATTCATGTATTTCTCTCAAGACATACACACATCTGTGAGCGAACAGCCCATTTTAAATGATACAAGGTATAGCTCTGCGATTCGTATCTCTTACGATCTTTGGTATTTTTTTTTTCTTTCTACACAGTACACTTGAACTTTGTAAATCATCAAGGATTCGTGAGATCTGAGATTTCGCAAAAGTTTCTCGCTGATAGCCGGCGCTTACTGGCCCCACCTTGGGGATCCAATAAAGAAGGAGACAAATATTAGAAGAAGAAGTTGAAGAAGAAGAAGAAGGAAAAGAATCTGAGAATGGGGTTGGGGTCACGGGAAAAAGTAAAAAAAAAAACTAAAGAGTCAACCTTTAAGACACTTCCTTTCCTTTGCTCCGAGTGGAAGGGGGCTATTTTTAAGCATCTTGACCTCCAACCAGCTCCCTTTCTTCTACCCTTCCGATGGCTAAAGTTTCTTTTTTCCCCCGCTTCGTCTCCCTTTGTTTCCTCTCGAGAACTGTTTACAGTACACGAGATCCTAGCTGGTCCTATAGACGACCCTTCCCCTATCCTCGATCTTTGGCTCAAATTATTAAGCTTTCGCTCGAATCTTCTCTTCTTACATGCATCTCTGTCCTTGTAATTTATACGATTGTTAATCAAGCTTAAATGCTTTATTTTTAAATGCATGACGGAATTGCGAAAAAAATGTATAAATATATTATGTATATTTTTTTTTATAGAGATAAAGCGAGCGAAATTTCGTGCCTCCAGAAACAATATCGGTCGATTTGGCGAGCTAATATCGTTAGAGAAGGCAGACACGTTTTATTGCTTTGTCAATAAAATACATCACTAAACCGAGGAATGTGTATTTTTTTTATTGCTCTTTTTGGACACCATAAGCCCTGGAAATGTCTCTTGCATGACCAAAAAAATTTTTTTCCAATTTTCCTGTTACTCATGAGTACATCGTATACTACGCGTCGCAAATACAACGTGATGTAAATAGTGTAGAAAGGCGAAGACAAAAAAAAAAAAAGAAAATTAGTTCACTGGACAAGTGACTCGTGCATACGATCATACAACATCAGTAGATACGAGTTAACGGTAATGCTTTGTTTCCTCGATACCTACGTTATGTAGTTGGTACAAAGCATGGAGACGAGATATTTCGCGGGATCGCTCGTGACATGACCCGCAATGTGATAATATTACACCGTTACGTGGCTCCCGTTTGAAACCAACGCCTTCTCGAGCGCATTTCACGGCACCCGCGTGCGCGTCCAACCATGGACATCCATTCACGTGCATTTCAACTGTGTGTTTCTCTTGGTTGTAAGCCAGATTTTTTCATTCGACGAAATTCGCTCCCAACCGATGGAATAAAACGAGATGTGGGAACACTGAGCAGTTCACGTAACTTTTAATTGGAAAACTGGTGCTGCTGCGCGACTGAACTTTTTTGTCACACGAGAGTTTTTTCGGAGTTTCCCGGGCATGGCCAAGGGCTTTTGGATTTTTCATTTAATTATCGGGCTGTGGCTCCACTTGTCCTCTTTTCATCCCTCTTTTTACCACAAATGTAAGTACAATAAAAGTTCTTAACAAGTAGAAAAAAAAAAAAAAAAGTACTTTTTCCTTGACTCAATTTTTAGTATAATCGAGTTGTCAAGCATAGACAGAGGTACGTCGAAAGGAGGATTTAAAAGGGGTTTGCAAGAGACGAGAATTAACGCAAATTAGGGGGTACATTATCGAGCTCTTGTACGAATGCCATCGGGTTTTCAATAAAATAAAAAGAAAAAAACGAAATCTCGTGCTTGAATTGGCACCATCTTGTTCCTCTTTTCTGCTTTCTCATTTGCACGCGTTTGTTCACTGGGTGCTTTTATTTCATAATTGAAAAACAAGTCATTTCATAACGCCTTTTGTCTGGAATTTTTTTCCTATTTGCACTTTCATTTCATTCGTAATTGCCAGCAAGAAAAACAAAAACTTCCTGCATTTCTACGTTAATTAAAGTCAGATTAATTTCTACATGGCTCGTCAAAATTTATTGCAGCTTAAATTTTGTGCCAAAGTAATTAGAGTCTTGTCACACGCATTCGGTAAAATTTATCAAAAAGATGGGGAAGAAGGAACTTACACCATCATCTGTTATGGTTAAAAACATTGGCAAACACCTAAACACGGAGTGAAGGTGCAAGTGTACATGGGACGTTAGAACTAGCGTCTCTGACGTTACCCTCGTTGCATCAAATGGGCGTGATTAAAAATAAAAGCAATTAATTGTTTGACGTATCCAACTCCGTTGACCGGAGAAAGCTGCTTTCCATCGCCCCATTGAAGTTTAAAGAAACAGAGCAGCATCAGCTGGAAGACGAAAGGGAGATGGTACAAATGCAATGAAGAGGCGAAAAGCGAAAGGAGAGGCGATGTCACGGCACAAAACGCAAACTGAGAATGAAATTCCCCGGGACGCTATCGCAAGTAGTCCCGTTACGGCTCGTTGCACCGGAGAGTGCTGAGAAGTAGAGGCACTTTCCGACGCCAGCGTGCACTGAGGGGGTGGGGGTAATCAAGTTAGGGTATGTTTCTCTTTTTACCAGGAACAGCTAGATCTTGGCGAACGTGAGGTGATGTACATGACACTTGAAGGAAATCAGAATCGATAAGCGCAAGACGACCCCCGAGAGTCCACGTTTTGCTGGTGTACGGATAGCACTGTTGCTTTTGAGCTCATAAATCAGAGCAGCGAGAGGAGAAAGAGTGGAGCGTTGAAGCTCTCCAGGCACCCCAAGCGAATGAACGACTGCCTCCTGTGTATAATTCCATTGGCCGATGATGGGCCGATCCACCGGAGATGCAGTGCGGTCCGTATCGGTTATCGGCATGCATTGTCCAAGGGTGTCGTTGCTGGGCTCCCGATTGCGGCGATTACCCCCCTCCTTGTCCTCGATACGGGTCTTAATGGACCAGTCGGCCGGTGAGTAAATCATCTTGATTTATTTGTCTTTTTGGTAGAACCTCGACTGCGGCTGTTTTTTCATGGGGTGAAAAGGGAAAAACAATTCAAAGACAAGCGAGTGCAATAAAAAACAATAAACGAACAAAAAGAAAAAAAATCCAAGTGCGTTGTTGAGTTGCTTAGACGCTCACAAAATGCGGCACATCAGTGATTATAAGCGTTAAATAAACAATAATAACAACCCTGTCGATGTACTGTCAACTGTTTGACTAGCTCGACCAAACGAAGAGCTTTTTGTATTTTGATTGATGCAAGAAAATTGTGGGACAAAAAAGAATCCTGTCACAGATTCGACGGCTTGTACACTGTTGAATCCATCTCGCGAGCGCTTTGTACTATCTGTCAGTCCACCTGGACATATTTTTTCGAATTTAACACGCAGTTCGGTTCAGTAGAGCTGATGAAAAATCTGGTTGTTTCCAAAACGGATGTCAACACCACTGTCACGCGTACTGAGAAAAACAAAAATTCCAAACGTGCTCCATTCAATACGCTTGGTTTTCCGCGAAAGTTGATACCACCTCAGCTCAGGAAATGAAAAAAAAAAAGAAAAAACAATTAAAAAAGAAAAGCCTCAAGAAAATGTTGTCTACCTCAGCAGATCTGTGAAATAATAAATACCTACAGGCGAAATCTCTCTGCACGTATATGAAAAACAAAAGGGCTTTGTCGTTATTGCGGCGCTCATTCGGCCTCATGCACGTATCAGCTGGAAAAAAAAAAAAAAACAAAAAAAAAAAAACCAAAGTTCGTATCGTGCCTACCTTGCAGCAGTAGCAAAAAGAGCAGAGGGAGAGAGAGATTCAGTGTGCGTTTAATCACGTTCGCGGGGCAGAAGAGGAAAAGGATGTAGGGCCGGGAGTTCTAGCTGGAAATCCCCGCGCACAATAAATACGGGGGCTCGTATGGAGACGGCCGTGACGGCTGCATGCGTAACGTGTATTCGCGACGTGTCGCTCCCACCCTCGCGCTTTTTCACTCGTGCGATGGGCGTATCTGCAACCAACTGGGGATAAACGTGACCCACATCGCTGTGGTTCCTGATGCCTGACTGAGCAGCCATTTAGCATGCGTTGCGTTATGCGCGAGCCACTGAATGCACCCACAGTATATATATATATATATATGTAGCCCCGATCTTTGACGTCTCATTGCATTCACGTATATACATGCAGAACCCCGCGTTTGCAAGCAAGTGTGCGTGTTGTTGTTGGGTTTTTCATAAAAGTACTGCTAGTGGCGTTCATTGCATGTGTATATCGTTTCACCCTTGTGTGGATGGAGATATACTCGTGCAAGAAAACGTGGGGGTGACAAAGTAAAATTTTTTTTTTTTTTTTTCCAAGACACTTGAGTAAACAACTGTTTTTGATGATTAAAGTTAATATAAAATGAAATCATAAGCAATGTAAGTAGTTTTAACTTTAAAATATTCCTATGTCACCCATACCTACTTACGGCCTTGTAAAACAAATATTTTTAATTGTTATGTGTCACTCGTTTATAAATATTGAACGAATTACAAATTGTAAGCTGTATTTATGTCTCTGTGGGTAATGCGATGTGCAAGTTGGATTTTACACTGATAATTTTATTGCGCTAAGCGTGTCCAACGTCAAGGTATGACATTTATGATACAAGACAAATATTTTCATTAAAGTTTGTCAAAGAGAAATACAGAGATCGGTCGATGGGATTGAAAAAGAGCTCAGATCTACGTTATGCTGCGAATAGAACATTATTTCGTTAATTACCTAATTATTTAATTGGAAGGTATAGCTAGAAGTAACGACAATACGTATCAAACAATATGTACTTGATTGCGCACTTTGTAGCCATTCCGTTAGGCGTCCAAGTAAGTATACAGTGTGTAGCTGTGTCTAGTGGATGCATTTTGTAGCACGTATAACCAAGTATAGACAATGAATTCGTTGTTGCCTGGTGGGTTGGATTACTTGAGTGCCTCGTTATTCGAGAAAGACATCTCGAGTTTCAGAACAGAACAAACAGCTTGTTTCTCAGCCCATACCTGCCTCCTCCTCTCTCGTTCTCGCTTCCTTCCCGTATATTTATATATAACTACGGCCGTGGAGTGAATAGGCCACAATGGTTCCACGAGAAACCTAATAAATATAGGGAAGGACGACATGACAAAGGCAATCGCTCCGCTCGAGTTTTTATAGTTTACCTTAAAGAAATGCTTAGCTCCCCTACGTGCACCCAAATCCTCTTTTACTGTTACATATGAGTTGTGTAGTGCCATTTTTTTTTTTTTTTTTTTTTTTTTTTTTTTTTTTTTTTTTTCTCTACAGTTACAGTTTGTACAGTTAAGGAAGACAGTGGATGACGCGTCTGTTGTGAGCAGCTCCTTGCACATGGATTTCTTTGCTAATTAAAATTTATGAAAATATAAAAAAAAAAATCTTTTTTTTTAACTAAACAAAATGCAAGGGTTCTAAGCTAACTTACGTTTTGAGAGCAAACACATCAGCAAGCTAAACTTTTATCGAAACATTGTTCAATCTGCACTATTAGTTTACAAGCCATCAAGCTGAAAACTGTTTACTGAACACAAAACGATACAAGAAACCAACAAAAGCTGATGCACTTCTGATGACTGTCAATTCATGATAAATAGGTACAAGCAATTAATTGAAAAGCAATGATAGAATCTCAAACCTATGTTGTCATTGTGTACGCTGAAAATGACTACTCAATAAGCATACTAGGAATTAAATTGAGTTACATTATTTATGTTTACAGATTTTGCTATAGAATTATTTACTTTAATACTTTCTGTTTCATATTACAACTTTATATTAATAATAAAAAAATGTCATTTTAAATTTTGTTATTTTGCTGAAAGACATGAATGACACATATAAGATATGAAAATTGTACATTGACATTAATTGCTGTTGTAACACGAGCACCTTTGGCTCCATAAACCGTGAAAAATAAACATTTTAAAAATATTTTGACGTTGAACCCTGACAGTTAAAATTGTCAAAGGTAAATAAAATGAAAAAAAAAAAAAAAAATATGGGTCGACGATCGTTCCCCCACTTCCCGGGAGACCTTTGAAAGTTTGTCCATAAAATATTTATTTACGCGCTGTGAATTTTTTCACTCTCCAGTAAACAAACGATCAATTACACCAACGCACTCGTGCTACAGCCATTTTTTCGGCACTGACCTGATTTATGGGTTTCCAAAACATCCGCTTGCCAAGTAATGTACACACGCTCCCAGGCCACACATTCGACAATTACACCAACGCCCGCCGCAACCTTTGAAACACATGCTTGGCACGTGTCCCGTGTTTACATGCACGAGCTTTGCTTATAAGGCTTTGCTCGTTTTTCCAAAAAACTTTTTCTCAAATTTCGTTCAAACAATCAATGCACGCGTACCAAATCCCCACCCAAAGTTCCACGTGTTTATGTATGGCACCCACTTTGTAGCAGCATATACGCTTAGGCGTGTAAAGTAACGAGGGCGAATAATCGTCCTGATGCCGAGTGGGGGCTTATCCGAGCACGGGGACGTCAGCCATCGTCACGCCACATGATCCGCACTTGTCTTGTGCTTCGCTCCTTAGGGGTAAACATCCACTGCTTTGGGCGAACGGCAACGTGCTTTCGATTCCACATTACGTGCGGCTCTTTCTGCCACACACACACACACATGCGGGAGCCGCGAGATAGTCGCTTCTGGTATTACGCTTATCTGCGGCACTTGCTCTCTGGTGTACGTAGCTCTGACGATCCTGGGGTGTTTACCCTACCCCCTCGAGGAGGTAGACGGGATGCCGGGGGGCTGTGCTACCCTTCGACCCCCTACTTTCAGGGCAGGATTTCCCCGCAAGCTGTTTCTCTTGACTATATTTTTTTTCCATCTATAATGATAATAAACGCTTTCCACGGAATTTTTTTTCTATCTCTTGTACCTGTACTATTGTAGTGTAGACGTTCAATTTAGTATTTTCCTACGTTCCGAAAATACATCGAGCTCTTTTTGAACGTGCGACTGGGATTACATTTCGTAAAAATAAATATTTTTCCTTCAATTCGCTTTTTTTTATTTTTCAACGCAAATGATATACGGAAAAAGTGAGTAACTTTTAACATTAATACTTTTTTGGTATGCATTGCAATCAATAAATAAGGATCAGTTAGGTACATTATAAGAGTATTGTACATCGTTGAATTTGGTAATTTTCGTCACAGAACTGCCATCACCTCGGGGGCTATTTTGCAGCCTGAGGGTCCTGCGGAACTGCGGCCCTGCAGAGATGTCACTTGTGTGCCAAACACTATGTTTTCTACCGAGGGCACACCTGAGGTAGAAAAATAATTTTTTTTCAAAAGTTCAGAGTGTTGAAACTCGGTAGGGAAATGAGAAAGAAAGTGAAGTAATGGAAAACAAGATAACATCAGCAACAATAATAACTGTGTACTGAGAGAAAAAAATAATATAAATTGTTGAGAAATTCCAGAAAAAATTACCATTCTGCGCGTCGAATGCAAGCTGGCAAAAGAGGAAAAAGTTATTATTTTTAGTTTGAATAATTAGAACTGTAAAAAGTATCATGCTGGAACGGTAAAGGACTTACAATCCTAAATTTGAGCAGCGTGTGTCACAAAATCCTTGTTTTAAAGTAGAAGTTTCCTTTTTCTTGTAACTTATTAGTGACCGTGACACGTAAGTCTTTTTTTTTTTTTTTTTTTACAAAATAGTATCCAACTAACCTGAGCCCCGTTGAGGGTGAAAGAGAGGGTGACCAACGGCTTGGAGGGCGTCGTGCTGCAGTTCGCCTTGAGAGTGTCGCCGGGAGAGTAGTGGGCACGCTCCGACATGATCATGGGCTTATCCTTAGGTATGGCTGGAACGCAACAACAATCAAAGCACGAAGCCTCGAGTCAACCACATATACTCTTGCAACAGCGACTCCCTATTCCCTCCGCGAGTGTACACGTTGTATACATGATGTAGGGTAGGTGCAAGGGCGAGGGACGCGCGCGATGATCACGTCATTTTCCAGTTAGCCGTGGGAGCTCATCCAATTTTCGGGTGCCGAGAGCTGATTAAATCGGTGGGAAGAAGCGAGACGAAGCTGCTGTGCAGTGGCTGGGGGTGACTGGACTCGTGTGTGTGTGTGTAATGTAATTGTTGGGAGTCGAGGCGAAAAATGAAATGGAGAAGGAAAGGCACGTACTTTTGCTGGTGTATGGAATATTGAAAAATTTTGGGGAGTCGCGGGAATAAATTGTTTGCTTTTCATTTAAATTGCATCGCGCTAGTCGTGCTGTTAAAATTTAATGTCACCGATAATTTCTCGTCTCAACGATATACCAAAGGTTGGATTAATATTTCCAGTATTATTTTTTATATATAAAAAAAAAAAAAAAAAAAAAAAGAATTGAAGAAAAGGCAAGGCATGTAGCAAAAGTACAATTCGCAATTTCGAATGATTTGTAAGAAAATGATGAAATAATTTGGTACTTACAAACAACAGTGAGAAATTTCGAGCTCTTCTGTGTGTAAAAGCTCTCTGAATCAGTAGTTGTTTCGCAGCTGAAGTTGCCAGTAAGTTGGAAATCAACATTTCTTATCACCACTTGATTTTCGGTAGAATTATGAGGCTAAAATGAAAAAAAAAAATTACTTTAGTAATAGGGCACACTATTTTGCATACTAGGACGCCAAGTGATAAGCGAGCATAAACGGGTAAAATAGCAGTTTTCATATCTCGTGGCGCATATGGCTAGGGCAAGCAGTGGCCCGAGGGATTCCTTGTGCTTGCTTTTGTCGGATGCGCAAGGATAAAAAAAAAAAAAAAAAAAAAAAAACGACTAAGGCAAGAAAAACAGTACCTTTCATATGCGTAAGTTGCACTTAGTTTCTATTGTACACAATTTACAATTAGTCGCTGTATGCCGACGGGCAGTAACAAACTTTTTCTACCTCAGGTTTTTTTCGACATTTCAATGTTTACTGTGCCCTTGGTAGGAAAATTAAAATTTATTCAGCCAGGGCAATCACTGGGCCCCAGCACCTTTGCACTGCTGATGCCCTTGGGATCAGTGGTTATTCTGGAAGAGTTGGGCATCACTAATGAAAACTATTATTTCGACTCTACGAGCATGAAGTGCATGATTACCATAGAGTGCAAAGTGTGGCCTTGGGCGCAAAACGGTACTTTGTTTCTTTGGTAAGAAAAATGATGTTTGCCACTTAGGTGCACGTGTACGAACATCACCCATCATGTTTTTTTAAGCTTGAAACTTTGCATGTAAATGCATTGATTTCAACATTTTTTGTAAGCTTGACGATCGGTTCTGTCACCAAAAGCGCGGGTTGATTCACGCACCGATTATTCAAAACTAGAGCACAGCTTGTCAAACGGGCTTGTGTAGTCAATAAACGAATGGTGTGGGATAGTCGAGTCTAAATTTTGTTTGACTTGCAAATCGCGAACATACATAGTGCAAGTGTTTTCTTTCATGCGTCGAGGTATGTGAAACAAAGGAAAGCCCAGAATAAACGAAGATAAACAAAACTACTCCACGTCACAGCCAAAACAATGACAACAAAATTTAATACGACAGTGCTGTCAAACAAATGAACTCACATCTATCTGGATCCAGGTGTAGTTGAAAATTTTGATGGCGGGAGTCAGGCTGGGCAAGTACCTGTAGATCTCCTGTTCGCCGCGGTACCATTTGAGCGCGAAAAGGGGCTTGCCATCGAGGTCGTAGTGACAGCGCAGCGTCGCGTCGTGGCCCTGCTCCACCGCATCCCTCGGCAATATTTCCAGTCTGATGCTCCTCGAGTTCGCGTCTGAAAAACAAAGCGTATATTTGCTTGATTACAAAGGGTTGGAATTAATTATTTAATCGGGGCCACTGAGCTGTAATTTTGTTTATTTCTTTTTTTTTTCCACATAAAAAAGAGGGGCTTCATTGATATTTTCCGGTGCGTCAGTTAGAATATCGTTTGCTTCCTATTGAGGTGTTATCTGTAGGTGATAAATTTGGTGGACAATCGGTGTGTTTATGACGAGTCGAGCGAATAGCCACTCAAAAAACAGTGAGTCTAGAAAAGCGTGTAAAACGGAGCAAAGGGAGGGAAACCTAAGGAAAACAAAGGGGAAGGCAACAACAATAGGGAAGGAAAAAAGGGGCTGGGAGCCAGAAAAACGAGGAAAATGCGAACTAGATGTGCACAAAGTTGGAAAAACTACCTTCCTCCCTCGGTGTCTTTCAGTGTTCCGAGTGAAAAGGAATCCCGCAAACGAAAGTGCGCTCCCACCCGTGCCGAGAGGATTTTGTTTGCTCCGTGCACAGCTTTTGAGGCCACCACGGAACCGCCGCCGTCGTCGCACTCGTGTATGCTACAGCGTGTCATTATACGTAGTACTTATACTTATGTATATTTCTCAAACTATCGTGTTACTCACGACGAGGCTTTTGTTCAAACATTTGGCCTTCATGCGCAGGTGGTATTGTACACACTTGCAGGCGTGTTAACATGAAACGATGCACGCCAGAACGAAAAATTCGTATCGCTAACTACACATTCACTCATTTGTGCCACCTCGAAAGAAAAGTATAGTGTATAATTGTACACGGACGATATCTCTTGTTATTTATATATATTCTGATGATGCTGTTGCTGTTTGCATCTTTTTCATTTGTGGTGGTTGGGGCTGTCTTTTCCTTTCGCTGGTGCATAAAAATGTTTGGAGGGAACAAACGGTGTTTAAAACTATTAGAAAAATAGATCTTATATGCATACTTTTATCCATACATTCCGTTAAATAGCAGCTGCTTTTACGTATGTTGGGTATTAAATGCAAACAAAGCTAGATATTTTTGAAGTGCAATTTTATGTACGACTAGCACTGTGAACTTATGTGTGAAAGCTTAAAGTGGAAAGCTTCTTTCTTCGCTTCTGGAGTGATGTTTCAAGGTGGGAAAAAATAACAAAATGTTGGAAAAGAAAAAAGAAAAAAAACTGGCCAATATTTGTATAGGTATTACGGCTGCCATCAATTAAGTCAACATACTATTTAAGAACAGCTACTATCGTACATGTGTTATTTTAATACGCATGCAATCTTTAAATGGGTACAATAAGACTCAGAGATAAAGTTCAGTAATACTATTGTTAATTTAGTCAGATGACTTATTTAGGTAGTTACCACGAAGGTGATAACATTGAATAAGCCTATAAATGTTAATAACAAATAGTTTTTGAAACAAAAAATCGCCTCAAGTATGAGAAGACTTCCATAATCAATTTAAGTTTTACTATTAGCAATAAATATTGTACACCTGCATTATTCTGTTATTAATTACATTCAAATATTATATTTATATAATCATGAATCGTATGTTTAATAGTTATTGCTCATGTATGATACGAGCAAGCATTGAACGCCAATTTAAGGGTAGATGGAGAAGAGAGAGGGAAAAATATGCCGTTCCGAGGGTGGGACGACTGCTCATGTAAAATTTATGAGGGAGAGCGAAGAAGAAAAATGGAACAGGTCGGGGGCCCGTCGGAAACTGCCGTTGAAAGGGAAAAGGGGCTGACTCGTGCAAGTACGTACACACATAAAGAAACCGAACGCGTTGAAATTCCGATTAAAATGAGGGAACAATAGGCCACCGGCGATGTCTCGCGAGATAATACATCTATAGTCGCACGTACCTTCTCCCGTGCCCTCCACGCGCGTGTGCCATACCGCCCCCCTCCATCCCTTGTCTACCGAATCCGTCCCTCTTTCACTCCCTGCTGTGCCCAATTGGCCGAAAAATGAATGGCCTACGGCTTTTCGTTCCTACGATAAGTAAAGACAAAAGACCGTCTACGTATGTATCGGAAAAGGTGGTACACAAGTATGGGGGTGGACGGTGCATCGGGTGCTTCGTCGGTTTCCAGGAAAGTCCCATCCGAGTTGGCTACAGCTTTTGAATCTCAAAGACGATCAAAGTTGCCTCGTTAGTGTAAACGGTCGAAAATCCAGCAGGACATTTCCCCATCCATGGCTTTATCATGAACCGTGAGGGCCTTTGATGGGCGAACTTGTTACTTTGAAAAACACACGTGTATCCATATATTTTTCGCAATTATATTCTCTAAAAGCCGCGAAGCGTATAAACGGATGAGTTTCGCGTCCAAGTTTACTTGAAAATTAATCATTGAAGTTATATTTTTTTTCGAGCGCAGGATATTTATAGTATAATGTGAGTCGTAAGTATGTTATTAAAGTGATGGAGTTAAAAACACTAGTATTCGAGTAAAACTGCATTGACGTATCGTTGTATGAATAGGTGAAAAACGTGCAATGAAGTAACTTTAGACCAATAATTGTAAGCTATTGTATTAGGAGAAAATAAACTCAATATCCTGATCTTGGACTGCGACAGTATCAGCTGCAATAGCCGTTCCACCCCCACGTGGCAAATTGATTTTTAAAACGACGCAATAAAAATTCAAAGCTCGTAACGAGGCCACTTCCATTCCACTTTCTGAACCTCCTGATCACCAAGAGCAGCGCAGCACGAAAAATTTCTCCTTTTCCTTATTCGTGCGAGTGCATATACCATACCGTACACTCACACACAAGATAGTATAACTATCAGGCGTCGTGTCATGGAGGGCTACTGCCCTCATGGAAATTTTGTTTTACCTTCGAAAGAGCTTGTAGGTACCACCACCACCACTGTGTACGTACCCACTGCTCAGTAACAGCTAACCCTGGGGAGGAGGTATCTAATTTGAATGTCGAAGAGCGAATTGATGTTATGTGGCAATCGCAACACTGTATATCCACCTCACCCCCTTGTTTTGTTTCCTCGACACCATCCATCAACTCACCCCCTGTTTGTGTATACAGAAGTAAAAGTGTTTGCACAAGGAAAAATAACTGGCGGGGCTTATGAAATAAATTAACTAAAGTTAAACCGAGAATCAATTCATTCATGTAAAAGACACAAAAGTGCAAATAACGAGAAAAAAAACATAGAATAATTGGATCAAAAAACTAATAGCAAAACGTATTCTACTTTCAAAAGGTACAACCGTATATTGTGAACAATACAAGTGAAAAGCAAGTGATTCCCTTACGTGATTAGAAGAGCTGTGCTAATATAATGTTAATGGGCTAGTTAGTTCTTTATGTAAATATCTACGCGAATTGGCCGCATGATTTTCTTGCTCGATTTTGTGGTAATGTACTGTTTGATTTGCTTTAAATGACTTGAGGATTGGATGTTCTTTTAATTTTCTTTTCTACTTAAAATTAGTAAAGTTGAAAGAGAAAAATAATTCTTGTTCGAATTAATTTTATGTTAGCAAAATGTTAATTTAGCTGTCACGATGGTGGTCAGTTTAATAGTAATAATTTTATTTGGCAAATCTCGATAACTGTCGTTTCAGCTTTTTTTTTAGTCTTAATTCTAGATCCAAATGATATTTCACGTTGTGTACAAATATGTAAATATGTGGGTGTGCGTGTAAATAGAGATAGCGTGCTATAAATGACATCATGTAGACAGAGAAGTACTTTCAGCAAATTTTTTGTCTATTCACGGCGAGAGTGATGTGATCCATCTATGATATGATTTTTGATGTAATTTTCTGCCACTCTATTTATGTAGTGCTCATCGCGTGACTGGCTTGAATTATCACATTTGTGAACCATGGCCATTTGTTAAATTGAAAGATAATACGAGTGGGTGATGCCATTTGGGTATCACATTAAAATAGCACTTTAATAATCACAAATCTATGGTTAAAAGGCTGTTCCTACCGACATGCCTCGTTAATATGCGTAGCAATACAATTCAGCGAAATATAATTTTAAACAATACAAGTACTGCAATGGAATACTCGGTGCACGAATTGGATTTTCAAATTAAAATAAAAGAAAATTTTTAAACATTGATTTAGAATTATATTGATTAAATTAAATGATGATGATTGAACTATAACATAATTTAATCATCATCACGTTAACGCTAAAGACGAAATGTCAATTTTTTTTTCACTCAAAGGTAACTAATTTTGTCACATTCACGGAAGTACGTGAATAATGAGGACCAACAGTTCAAAGGTGTAGGTACCTCAAAAAGGCAGTTTTACCATAGGACTTAATAAATTGGGCTTTTTGTAGATTCATTCGCATACATGTATGCAACTGGCTGTATACTTCTTTTTTTTTCTCCATAAAACTCTTAATTACGTTCCATCTTTTTCGTGCGTTTTCATTACTCCACGCTACTTGTCCTCCCCTAGGTGCTTTAGTGCTTTGCGCTACGCTTATGAAAATATTTGTACCTCCATGGGAGAAAAGAGAATATGAAAGAGACAACATTTTTGCCGAGTAGTGCATGTGTGTAAAAACGCAATTTAGAGACAATCGAAAAATAACTAATTAACTTTCCTCGTAACTCTGTACTTTATGTATTATGTTATAAGGTATACATATTAATGCCATATCTAGAAAATATAGTATGTGGACTAAAAGGAAGGTATATGTGACACAACTAAAAGTTGCCTTGTATATAATTATGAAAGTAATATCGCTTGAAACTTGGCGATATGCACATTTAATAGTGTCATACATTTCTGAGAAAAAAAATACAGCAAAAAATATTTATTTTGATTAGAAGTGGCGGTAGACTTGTCCCTTATTCAACCAAGTGCTTCTGAAATGATGTATGTATTCTGGACGTTACAGGCTTTTTATAATTATTTATTTTTAAATTACTCTCGTATGAGCCATTCTACTGCAATACTTCAGTTAGTAGCCTATGAAAATTGAACAAATTGTTTTTCAAAGTACAGATCCGCAATAAAAATTTGGATTTTACACTTCCACTACAGAATATGGACAACTCATAAGTCTAAATTAACTTACTGCGTAACGAATTTTCTCAAATATTTATACTTTTAATTAAAAAAGACTTGATTAGTTTTCTTTCCCGTTGCGTAGTCCAAAAGTCAACGCAGGATAAGAGTTGGTTCTACTTTTGTCAAAGTAAATGTACATGTTTTTTTTTTTTTA
Source organism: Copidosoma floridanum (assembly GCF_036245765.1). Classification (NCBI taxonomy): domain Eukaryota; kingdom Metazoa; phylum Arthropoda; class Insecta; order Hymenoptera; family Encyrtidae; genus Copidosoma; species Copidosoma floridanum. Next base: position 2,736,975 of record NW_028321886.1, on the reverse strand, counting down.
TCTTTATTTCTCTTCTTCTTTGGAATACATACATTAACAAAGCGGATTAAATGAAAGAGTTTAATTTTGCAGAGCCGCTTATTCAGTACTGCTCCATCCGTACAGATATACCAACTGCTCTACAATCACGTCATCCCGTTACGCGGTAATCGCACGAGGGATGGAAAAGTATTTTCGGTGCCATGCATATTGTACAGTTATTTTTCCTTTCTTAGCTGTCTCATGAGCACACTCGATGCCATACAATTTTCACAACAATTTAGTTTATTGTGCTTGAAAAATAAAATCATCTGCAGAAACGACAAAATCACGAGACAAAAAAATAACCAAGACCGAGAGGTACAAAAGATTTCAGGAGTTTTAGAATAGGGCAAGTAAGAAAAAAAGCGATGTAGGTAAGGAGCAAAAAAAAAAAAAAAAAAAAAAATGTACACGTGTCGAGAGTCTGCGACGAGCGAGACAACGAGCGAAGAACTATAGAGGAAAGGACCGTGCATAGCGCTACATCAGTCAGATACGTACACGTAGTATGTGTACTTGTATTTATAGACGAGAAGAAAAGACGACCAAGGGAATAAAACAACAGCGACACAAGCTTGTATCCAGAACCTGCCCTGCGGCACTCTTATGACCTGCAATTTGCCATCGTCGAGGGAAAAAATGGCACAGTCACACAGTATATCGTGTTATAGGCAAGCCAGCATCAGCACCAAGACGGAGATAGTATTTTCCAACGATTTGGCTAGGCTGCCTATACTTATGCTCTTTCCCTTGTATTTGCCGTGTTACAAAGTCCTGTTATCCACCCGGAAATAAAAGAGAAATTTTCTTCGCGAATTCGTCACTGCAATACGTCAAGCGTCTCTCTCTCTCTCTCATTCTGTCCTTTTCTTTCTCCTCGAGTCTTTATTTTTGTTATGTGACTGAATAAGGCCACCGGCTGGCTTGTGTATAAGAAACATAAGAAACAACTTATTTTCTTTGATGTGGTTACGATCGAAATCAACGTTTACCAAATTGGGTGTATTTCATGGCACCTCTTTTGCCCTCATTCAGCTCCCTCTTCTCGGCTTGTTTTTCTTCTTTCAGCACTTTCTTTGTTTGATGGCTCGTCACAAAAAAAAAAAAAAAAAGCTTCAAAACAAATACTCAAGCTAATCTGTCATCTATCTATATATCCATCGATCACACAAATCGGTGAGTAAACGTTATTTTTATGTAATGCTCATGATTCACGGACATATTAATGGGCATTTGTGCAATTTCTCAAGTCAAAAGTGGACACAAAATTGATGTATGTGATGTTTATTACTCAGGAAAACAATACTAATAAAAATAGTGATAATAATAGTATGAATAATCATAAGTCTGTTTTAATAAATGTATGATAATAATATTAATAGCAATAATAAAAATAAACATAAAATTAATAACAACGATGATAATGGTAATAATAATAATAATTATAATAATAAATGTTGCAACAAAAACTGTTAAATAAATGTTGATCGCATTAAGACATAATGTTTGTATTATTGCTGGAACTTGTATCGTTAATATTTCAGTAGTTAACCCGTTCATAATAAATTTACAAGTAGATGAATTTGTCCCTTGTATTAGATGCTGGCCAAACAAATCATGTTACAAGTAAGGATAGCACAGATTTCGCTCTAAAACTCAATCCAAGCAGTCAGATCATGATTATGGTTAGTGTTTTGACGGTATAAAGTACTTTTTACCGTATAAAAATTAAAATAATAATTTTAAAAAACGTGTCGTTTAAATTGTTAATACTAATCAGATAAATGGTTCAAAAATCAGAGATATCTATTTCGCTGAAAAAACTTAATTTTACGCAGTCAAATCACATTTTGGGTTATTCTATGGACATTTTATGGTAAGTTTTGTTACACATCAATACATAAAAGACAAGTTAAAAAGGATTCCCTCGCCTAGCTTTTAACACCAGTGAAAAAAATCTTTTTGATACCAGTAAAATTAAAGGATTCGTGTAACATACATATACAGGTAATATTAAATCTTTACCAAAAACTTATACAGATCAATTTCATGCAAATCCATGATTATTTTGGTAAACGTTTATGGTGTTTCACCATTTTTTGTTTGTAACAAACAAATAAAATAACCAATTCAAATAACAACTAAATCCTATAACTTTAGATATACTAATCAAAGAAATGGTCTTATGAATAGAAGGATGTACGACAATGATACTCGTCAATAATTCGTCCCTGAATGATACGCACGTGTTCCAATAATTTCTCACAATAAATAAGTTAAGTGTTTTTGGACAACCTGTATATTAATATTCATTGTGTTTTACCATCAGCCACTATTTTTTTCTCTTGTTGTTGATCTTATTGTATCTGCAGACGTTTTATTTGATGCGTGTGTTGTATTCGTTCTGTTTGTGCACAAAGGCAACCTAGTTTGTACCAATACTCAGTGAGGAATAAAAATTTGATTTGAGGAAACCTCGGTATCCGGTAAATCAAATTTAACCTCCTTATCTGATTTTCCTCTTCGTTTCGTGACCACTTGGCGAATGTATGCGCCTCGGAAAACTTATTAAATTTGTCTCCACACGAGTTTCAAGCGAATATAAAATCTTACGCGTAAAACTGGATTGCAGAAAATAAAATAACGATTTTTTTCTTCTTCAGTACATCAAGGGCTTGAAAACACACGAGGGCACTCTGAAAAGTCGTTCGATCGCTGATTTTTAGTCGAGGGCAACATCCCAATATATCGGTTGATGAATAAGTCATGGATCGATTTTTCCTCAAATTGACGTCAACCAGTTTGCGTTGCAAGGCAAAAAGAATTAAAAAGCTCAGGCTAGAGTCATGGTGAATTTTATCGGTTGTCCAGTGCACAGAGATTGCCGTGTTAAGGGAGCCCGAAGTCACGAGCAAATTTAAAAGATAAATAATTCCGCGTATTAATCCGTCGCAGAGCCGTGGAGCGGAAAAACGGCCGGGGAATGGGAGGATGGAGCAGAGTTTGGCGGGAGAACGGAAAAACGCTTGCACGTTGGCCCAGTTGGGTGCGCGTACATCGCGCGAGAAATCTCAACTTTCGCAAGCGTCCAGGAAAAGCTTTTTGTCGTCGGGATGGGCGGGGTCAGGAGCGAGCGCTCATTGCTAAACTGCTTTTCGCGCTCGCGAGGCAAGAGAAACTTTCGCCATTCGACCGATATCATCCAATATACCGGCCCTGTGCGCTTTTGTACACACGTATATACGCTCGCTATGGAGATAAAGCTGCTGCCAAGGGTGTAAATTTCAAAACCAAAGTACGGCCAGGACACTATAATATATAAGTACATGCAGTCGATGAAAAATGAGTGCAGTCGTGACGCTGCTCGCTCAGCGACGTATTAAACTGAATCGGGAAGCTTGTGGCATTACAGTGGCAGGAATCGATGCCAGCAACGGCTTGTCCGAGTGCAAATGCACATTGGAGAAGGTGAACACATTCTAAAAGACATATATATTTGTGAATGTATGTATGTAGGAATCGTCTCATCCCAGCTGCAAGATTCAATAACGCCGATAAGACGCCCCATGTATGTGTGTGTATGGTCTCTGCTCCACGGTTGTATAGCCTCGAGTGCAGGGCGGCCGATGTCGTTCGATTGGAAATCGACAAAGAGAGAGCGCCGCCAACTGCTGGAAAAGTGATGTGTCGAGCGCAAAGAGGAGGCGGCCGTAGGCGAGAACGAGAGCATAGGAAAGAGATGGAGACGGCATCGATAAGAACGCCAGCCCCGCAAGCCTGGGGGTGGGGGTGGGAACGGAAAATATTAGAAATTTGCAAAAGTTGCGTGGAAAGGGGAGTACTGTGCAACCAGGAGGATTTCGCTCGGCGAGGAATGTGTTGCGGTCGTTTCGTCGATTTTTTTTTCCCCGCGCCCCTCCCCCGATCACCGTACACTCGATGATCGAGCAGCGTCGAGAGCGAGTCTCCATTGCCCGAACGATATTAAAGCGGGAGAAAAAGACAAAGGAGGGAGAGAAATAAAAAAAAAGAAGATGTTTACCTATTGACTTTCGATGATATTGGGAATGGCTGCCGTACTCAATACCGTGTGCCGCGTTCCCTCCAAGTCTCCCGCTTGGTGGAGAAAAAAAAAAAAAAAAAAATGCAGTGCTTCGTAGTATGTGGACTTGGCAAGCGCATCTGCCTGCAATTTTCATCCTGCAATCGAGCGTATTTTCCTCCCTCGTTGCGGGGGTGTGTTGCACGACGAAACCTCGATTTTTCAAAATTTTCATCAAATTGGTGCGCGTACCTCCAACCGTGCGGAATCAAGTTACGTATCACACGCTAACAATATTGGCAAAAATGATGCGTGTCACTGGTTTCGTTGCTTATAGGAATTTTTTTTTCTTTTTTCTTCGTATGTTGATGAGGTTTCGATGATAAAAATCCATGCGAAATTCGTCGATATATTCTCGACCGAGTCTATACGAGCATCAATCATGGAGCAGAGCTTTTATCGCGACAAAGAAGGTACATCTGCGGAAAATGCAGTCGATGCAGGTGCTTTGTACACTTGGCTGCACCGCCAGCACTTCTCCTCTGCTCTCTTACCTCTCATTTTTCCGATTCACCGAGTATCGGGGACCACCAAAGCTTTCGTCGCTCAATGAGCTCGAAATTTAAAAATGTCGGATCTCTTGAGTGTCAACAACTCGTAGGTATCTCCTGAAATATTGCTAAAGTAATGTTCGAAAGAAAATCATGACATTCGGGATTTTTCGATAATGAAACTCTTGGATTAGTTGCTCAATTACGAGACATCGATCGACTCGCGTGTCTCATCTGATTAAAATGTCCAACTCTGATATTTATGTATTTGCCAACGGCAACACGAGTACGGGGTGCGTCCTCAGGCACCAGCGGAACAAATGATCCTACGATTCGTTTCATCAACGGAAATTTGCCTAATGGATTAGTTGAGCCCAGTTGCTCGCTCCCCTCTCGTGTATAATATACCTACTAATAGTTGTGTAACTACCACCTCGTCTTACTATCCGGGATGATAAGTAGGTATGCGTCCAATCGATGATTAAACTTTAATAAATCGACTAGTGCTACCCTATTTCGTACTATATGTATTTGGTTACGTGACTGCCAACTGAAACAACAAACTTACGTTAAGAAGGGTTTAATCAATCAAGAAACGCGTGTGACAAATTGTTTCGATTTGGGGAAGTGTCAGTAGCACCGACAAGTAGTTATTAGTATCGGACTCGCGTGGCACGTGTGTTTATTTATCAAGTCGAAAGAAAAAAAAAAAGAAAAAAAAATTATCCTCTTCCACTACGTTCGCACACATCCAAAAAGCTGTCGATGTAACTTCTTCGAAGCTACAGCTTTTAGTAACGCCTTGCGCATTTCAAAGAACAATTTCAACGTGGATTGTTTTGTTTTTTTACTTATTATTATTATTATTATTATTTATTTTTTTTTTTTCACTCACGGACGGACACAGGTATTAATTAGTATTCCAGTAGTCAGAGCTTGGTAAACAATGCTGTCACCGGTGTAATGCGCCCCGAGAATTTGTGCTGACAATTTTTACGACTCATCTGCTCGTTAATCTCAACGCGCTCGTGGCCGATGTATACACATTTTCGAGCGATGCTTGCACGTCGCGTGGCCCTTCCGGTGCTGATGGTAATGATCCTCGCGTGGGTACCCACGCGCGTGCACGCGATGTTTAATGCGTGTCGAAGGAAGCGTGCACGCGTCGCCACACCCCATTGTTTGGTCTTGCGTGTAGTACCTAAATGAGTAAGAAAGCCCCATCACTTTGATATCGTTTCCCTATTTTTACATGGCACTCCCTTCACCTACGGCCAAAGACTAAAACGTCCTTCTTGCGCTCATTGATACAGCTTCCGTCGCTCTACTTTTATTTTATACCTCGCGCTACAAGTGCACATACGTATCTACATCTGCTGCTGTTGCTGCTGCTGCTGCTGTTGTTGTTACCTGCAAGTTTGGCTAAGAGAAATAATGTTCTGGAAATGTCGTGTTGTTCTTTTTGCTTCTTTTCACAGCACTGTTTTCTTTTTTCATTCTGGCACGCCTCGTTTGCCACGCCCTGCGCGACTGCGACATGAATAATGATTTTAATACAGCGAATGAAAGAGAAAAAAGTTAGTCGGTACATCCTGCTAACGCTAACATTATCGTCCTTCTTCTTTTTCTCTTTCCTTGTCTATAGTATCCCGCGTGTGCGCACCAAGCCTCGTGTCATTGCGTGTTCGTGCATTTTAAACACCGTCTCTATTAAACTTTTTCTTTTTTTACTCATTTTTGTACCATAATTTTTTTGTTCCGTGTACTACGTTATTTTATCAACTCAACTAACTACACCATAGTTATTTTAGCCTTGAATTGCGAGCATGTAGTTTCAACTCATGTCTATCACGTGTACCTTAGTAGGTACCCAAAGTAGCTTAATTGTATATATACTTATCTTAAGCTGCAAAAATGCGGCCTTTGAGCTACAAATAATAAAAAACAGGCTCAAACTTTATCTTCTCTTTTTTTTTATCATAGTTATTGTATCGTAATTTTTGACATGTCATGACAACTAGTCGAAATTGATTCTTGAGTTTTACCAAAGTAAAATAAATTTGGGAGGACCAGCAAATTAAAACAGATAAATTATATTCATTTAAGTTTAGTTGTAATCATTGATATTGTCAACACTTATCATCGTACTACTTGAATCATACAGTGTAAAATATTACATTAGTTTTACCAAATACCTTGTTATAAGGCACAAGCTGTAAATTTTTCGAATATTCAGATGGTTAATTCCACGGCTAAAACGAACAAATCAAAATCAAAGCCTCTAGCACTGCTCGTTTTGCCAATCCCTTCGAGGTGCTTTTAGAGAAATCTAAGTCCCAATTGAAAGAGTACAATGAATTGTTATACTATTCGTGCTTGGCTTGTTGATGTAACACAATAAACGTAGAACCGCCTGGAGCGTGTCACGCGTGTTAGCAGCGGGAGAAACTAGCGGGAAATACTTAGCAACGTCGCGAAGCACACACGTGAAATGGGTGTTGGGGGTTGGGGCATCGATCCAACATATATTGCAATCAAATTCAGTTGGTACCGCAGTTGCGGAACAAGTTGTGGATTAGGATGAAAATTTGCTCGCGCGACGGTGGAACGCGGCACACTTGGCGTCATGGAAATTCGGGGTTTAATTTATATTATAGCACGGCTACATGTGCTCGTTTGTCCCCGTCAAAGTGATCGGAGTGGTATCCAAAGCAGAGTATTTACGAAAACTGGGGGTGAAAACGTTGCAAAGAGCTACGTTTTCTGTTTGCGGATATATTGAAGCAAATAAATTAATGTTTTTTATAAATTTTTTTTTTTTTTTTTTTTTAGGAAACTGTGTGTGTCCATGGGTCAGTTAACAGTTGCCTTAATTGTCCAGTTGGCATTGTGCAGCCATGCAAATTTCACAGCAATCCGCGTACTCCCTTTGCCAGTATTTGCTGGTAACGATTGAGGGTATTTGCCAAAAGAGCCAAATCAATGGACGGGAAAATGGAAAAAAGTTAAATAAACTGTAGGATACTGTTATCAGGGTAGTGCAGCTTTTTTCGATTGACAGCATGAAGTTATCGAGAAAAATTGCTACGGGTATGTGGAAAATTTGTTTTCGCAGGACCAACACGATGAAAAATTTTTTCCCGATACTGCGAAAGTTTTGCTAACAATCTCAGTTTGCAAATACAAAGCAACCTTATTTTCCTTCTATCTCAAGGAAGTTATGCTTCATTGGTGATAGTTCTAGACAAAGAGATATCCCACATCTACGTGGCACTGTTTATTTGCCCTAGTAGTCCGACAACAATTTATTCGACGTTTTGAAGGCCCTCTATAGAGATACAGGAGAAAAATAGGTGTTTCAAAACAATAGGACCTTCAAAACGTTGAAAAAATTGTTTTCGGATTACTATAGGACAAATAAACAGTGCCACGTAGCAGTGGGATGTTGGCTGCTAGAATTTATTATTTCAAGCGTTAATACGCAGGTATACGCCTCAAGAGTTTAATATCGTCTACGAAAATTGAACGTGTATATAGTAGTCGCCCGTGGTGGTAGCGGGTGACAGGTATATAGGAGCGAAAATAAAAACAGCTGGGCCAAAGCGTCGAGGTCCGGCCAGTGGCAGCTGCGGGCGCAGCAATTCGAAATTAACATTTTAATGGAAAAGAGATATAGCGCGTTAGACGCAAGCCCGGGCTTACCACCTATAAAAACGAACCGTGCTGGAGGTGGCGGTCGAGGGCAAATACACACACGCTTGTGCGCGAGAGAGTTTTTTTTTAGGAAGGGACGGATGGGTCGTACAAGAACGAACAGGGGTGGACGAGTTTGGAAAGATACATCGGGGTCGGGTTGGGTCGTCGTTCTTACCTCCTCTCCATCCTTCTTATCCTTGGTGTTGGCGTTTCGATCGGGATTAGTTGGGATACGATGCTATACGTATATAGACAACGGAAATTCCCAGCTCCCAAGAGCAAGAGCTAATAATGGAGATTACCGAGGCATTTCGTGCCAATCGCTCTTGGCAGCTTTCTTCCCCCCCCCACTCTTCAGTTCACCGCGTCTCGCAACTTGGTAATTATTGTATCTACTTTCGGGAAGCTCTGGCTGATACCACCCCTGATGGCCAAGCTCTCTCGAGTAAACCGCATCCTTCGAGGGCTAAAGCAAAGGAAGTAGTAGTAGCAAGGTAGTAATCTAATTAAAACTCGAACGACACGGGGGTGTGTCCTGTGCGTGGGATACGATGTCTAAAAACTAAGCCCATTATCGATTTCTTGCTACGTGCATCCGTTACATTACATACACCCATAGGTGCGTATCGTACATATGAGATTAGGCAAGTATGGATGGTAAAAATGTGGGTCCGATGACGACGCCAGCTGCAACAGTAGCCCTCCTCCTCCGTTGCCTATCGGTTTGCTCTTTGCGCCAGACTTTTGAGCGATTAAATCATCACGAGTGTGCGTAAGTGTATATATGTGTAGGAAAAAAGGGAAGGGAATACACACATAGGTAGCGGTTTTTGGGTATCATGTCACTGCCGAATATACATATTATTCATTGTACGTTACTCGATGTTTTACGAGTGGATGTGTTATCTAGAGTAGAGGAAAATAAATCCGATGAAAAATAGGCCAAAATAGGCAAATGATGTTGCTTAGCACTCATTACTAATTTTTAAAATAATTTTGTGTTTTCTGACAAATGACATTGATGCTTTTCTTTACATGTCTTGTCAATTCTAAACGTGTACCTAAATAAATTTTTTATTTTCACTGCTCTTTATCGCTGTGGACATGATGTATAAGTATATGTCTACCTCATTATTGGATGAAAAAAAAAAAATTGTCAGAATATCAATCTATAGAAAATGAGAATAACGTCGATGAATGTAACTTAAGTATTTGTCTAACAATTGTGGAGGAAATCGGATGAATACAGTATATCTTAATTACTGCACTCGCTGGGTCCGTTGTGTTGAAGAGAATCGCTAATACCACCAAAGTGATCAAGGTGAGTACATGAAATAAAATTCAAGCATAACAATTGTTATTCGTGCAAATTTTTGACAAATCAGCCGTCAGGGTATTATATCATTACAGTTGTCTGACGCCACCTCAGCCTAAAAAAAGTGTCAACTGTACCTTTTGAACCCAATGCGTTTACTTACGGATAATCTAAATAGTTTTGATTTTTTTTTGCACTTATTATAATTTCTGCTTCTTCATTAGCGTCACGGTTTAATAACTTACATCCCTCATAATTATATACATCTTTCATGTAGTTTATCAGGCTCAAATCGAGCTGTCCATCAAAAAATATTTACCGTAGCTTTTCCATTGATCGATAACAAACCCCAAATGATTGAAGCCTGCGTACATGAACACTGATGCCGGGTCCCCCACGAGACAGTTAAGAGAACCCCCACGCAAATGTGTTCACACATCATCAACGTATACTCATCGTTAGATTGACGCTCGTTAGAGTTATTTCACGTTCAACCACCACCTCGGATTTATCCATACTATACCCAGCGTTCGCTCAATAGCTTCCCATTTTCCTCGTATTTCTTGCGCACGTGCACTCAATCCCTTTCTACATGCCTAAATCCAATTAGTGTTAAAAAAAAAAAAAAAAAAAAAACTCAAATGATCGTACACGGAGGTGTGTACATATGTATGTATTGTATTGATGTGCTTTATTGCGTGAATACAAAAAGTAAATAAAAAAGGGACCGTTTTGACTGAGGGTTCGACTCACCCTGACTCATCCGTACATACAGACATACAGAACTCACAAAGTATATTTAGAGCGTTGTACGCTTACAAAAACCTATTGGTCGAGCTACCACTACACGTACCTGTCTTTCTTAATTTTTTTTTTCTCCTTTGATTGAGCGTTCGCAGGTGGATGTTTGAGAAGTAGTGATAGTAACAACAATGACGATAAAAAACAAAAAAAAAAAAAAATTCATCAAAAAAAGAACGAGAGCCGTTTTGTTTATCACTAGACGAAAATTTTCGGGAGTGAGGGAGGGACGAGAACAAGACATTCATTCAGTTATCGTACATATAAGCGAGATCTACTACGTATGTATAAGATATAGCTGGATGACAAATCACGAGAGATATTTACGCGCGTATAAAACGTGTAACAAACAAGGTATGGTACACATACACACGCGTTTGATAACTTATGGTGTCGCCTGCTGATATTACTACTGTGTTACTGCTGTTACGTCTTGTGTCGGGATTGAGAGAGGAGAGAGAGAGAGAGAGAGAGGAAGTGAGCACTGCGAGCAGCATGCCGAGCGTGCGTTTGACGCGAGCGTTGCCTACGCTAAAGGCCGACTTTACGACCCCAAGTGTGCAAGAGCGAGAGGACAGTAGGGGGTGTCTCGCCTTGGGGGTGGGGATCACGACGATTTACGACTTACGAGGCGTAAACTCCTCTCTCTCTCTCTCATTTCTGTGGCCAGCCGCGTCATAACATACATACCCACACATAACCATGCTCGTGCAACTCGGTCTCTCCCTCTCTCCGCCTTTCTCCCTGTACAACCACACAGACCAGCAGCTTATTTAAAGCCTGACCCAGAATGACGGGGCACCATGAAAGACGAGCTCGGGGTGACCACCAGAGCCGGGGATAGGTGCTGCGTGTTCTCCCGAGCAAGCCAGCCTGATCCTTGAAGACCCATCCCCGATGGCACACGCCGCAGCCAACAATATTATCCTCCTGTGCCTTTACCTCACTATTCCCCCGTATCATCTCCTGTTCCGTATTCCCTCGGTTTTTTGGTGCCCCTAATAATGTATTGTTTTCTCGGTTTCTCGTGCCGTTGTCTCGCACACTTGGTGCCCTTTACTCTTTTCTTTTCGGATGACTTAGGAAGGTAAGGGGTGCGAGGGTAATGGATTTCAATATGTCTTGCTCTTTCTCAGGTCACCCCTTACTTTTCCTTTGACCCAAGGGTACTATTGTTCCCGACGTTTTTAAAAATATATTTCCATTGATGAGAGATACCAATAGACTTGGAAATCGTTTGCACGACTAGGAATTTCTTTTTTTGCCGTTATGTTTTCTGCGTTTTTTCATGAAAGTACGATCGAGTTGGCCCGGTCCTTTCAAAAATACAATAGTGTCCTAATTACAATGAGAAAAATAATCAATGTTTTTGTTGCTGATAAAATTTTTCAAAAAAAAAAAGGACTTGGAATTCTTTCACCTGAAAATGGCGCCTTGGTTTGAAAAAATTTTTGACGCGGCTTTTGCAATAATTGACCATCGAGTGCACAATTTTTTATACAATTAAAAGCTCAGACGTCAATACTTGATCGAGCTTTTACATCAAGCTCAGTAATTTTTCGAAGAATAAAAATTACTTTGGCTTCGTTATATCGTAGAGCAAACTTTTTCCATACAACGCGCGTTAGGATGGTATAGAAAAACAGTCACCTGCTTGTGGTACTTTACGGGAAGCGTTAAGAACTACTGCTGCTACTGTCTGCTACCATTCAGAGGAAAGTGCTCTCTGGGCGATTGATTTTTCGTTGTTCCGTCGAGGAGGAAAAAGGCCGGAGGGAACGAGAGAGCGCGCCCAGGAGTCCAATTTTCTATTGGCATGTACGACAGAGTGGAGCAGAGGGGCTCCAAGAGGCCGTCCCGACGTCTCTTAATAATCGCAGGGGAAAACCCTTCTTTTCTCCTCACTTGGTCCGTACTGTCTAATGCCATTCCCTTTCATTTGTCCCTAGAGTACTTTATCGCAGCCAACTTGTTTTTTTATGTCTGTCCAATTTAAAAATAACCAACACATGGGATGTATTTAATTGAAAAATGCCTCATCCTTTCCTTCACTGTGGACCAGTTGTCGATTTCATGAATATACAAAAGCCACGAGGTTGTTGAAAAACACATTCTTCGACATAGCACATCACGGAGAATCTGTTTGTACTTATACAGATCTATTTCCCCATTTTACGCCTTTACTCACCGTATATACTTATAATTTCATTTTCACGTGTGACTCGGTGTGGTATTCTTCATTTCTCTATCTGCTCCCGCTTTCGTTCTCATTCGTTAGGTCTACTGTTTGTATGTGCGTTTTTAGGGGACTCTATTAAAAGAGTATGCGCTTTTGTGAAGGGAGTATTAAAAAAAAGGGGAGCTTGAAAAAACAGAGGACAAGCCGAGCGAAAAAGAAAAGACAACGTGGCTGAGTGGGAAGAGGCTCCATGGAAAAACGTTTCGGGAATAAATTTTCTGGGATGACCTTTTTACTGGATTTGAATCTGTGTCTGCGTGGGATTGGCTTGCTTAAAAAAAAAGAAGAAGAAAATCAAAAGAATTCATTTTTTTCTTATTTTATTTTTTTCATTTTTTCTTTTGCTTCCAACATTCGTGGAAAAGATTGACCTTTTGTTTCCACGGGATGTTGGGGTATATTCATCGGACGAATGAGTAGAAGATTGGTCGAGATTTATGGAAAAAAAAAGAGTACGATTTTTCCTCTCAATTAGAAAAGTATTTTAAAAAGTACTCAATTAGTGGTGTAATAAATACACAACTCTTTTCAAAATTTTGGGGTTAATTTTTCCTCGAAACAAACTCTCCCTTTCCTGATATGACAAAAACTCCTATTCAATTTGACTGCCATCAGCGTCCGTTTAAATATGTAGTCAAACAATAGGTGAAAAGAGCTTGAAAACGAAATGCATCAATGATGGAAGCTCCGGGACACAATTGGAAGGGAAGTGAGAGAAAAAGACTCCAAAGATCACTGGATTACAGGTGAAAGGGAGAGGAGAGACACATCGATTGGCTTTGAACTACCTGATGTCGCTGCTTTTCTCTCGAGGCTCCAAATACATGGCGGATAAACGACGCTTGCACTGATAGATACCATAATAGTTACGTCGTGTACTTTTAGCAGCAACAATAGCAATCACACGTGCCATTCAGTTACTCTTTTCAACGTCTATTTGATTCTCTCCGTTACGGCCTTGTGACGAAAGTGTATAACACTATAAATACTTTACAAATGGTTTGCGATTCAATTTTTACTCAACCTATTTTCAACCAAGGAAATTTACAGTGTCTCCTATTAATACTGTGCCACTACTATAGTTGCCTGCACGAACGTGTCGAGACCATGGAAATTCATAAAGTGTTATCTATTTTTTTTTTTTTCTCTCCACGTCCATGAATTGGCTATAAAACCATTGCCTTTACTCTCATGCAAGTAGGGCCTCACACTATCAACTCAAAGCGAGTGCCAACTTGTTCGATACGCACAGCCTTCACCAAGGACAATCGTTAGCCAGCGCTGAGTTTGTCTCATCAAGCGAAAGAGTGTCATGCGAGTGCGTACAGGCGAATTACATCCTGTGCGACTGTTCCACCACGTGTGTGCTTACGGTCATAATTCCACGAGGCAGGTAATTATCGATTAGCGAGTTTCCCTCCCTTGCTCCCTTTTATTTTTGCATGATCCAGCTTAACAAGCCTTAATTAATGAAGCACCTGTACCAGCTAGCCTAAATATCGTCCTAATTGGATTTACACTATCCGAATTATAATGCTGTTATACTGCCGCTGCGACAACGCGTTTTAGAGCCAACCTCTTCGATTGTCTCCCTGTGCTTTATTTTTTACACTTTGCTGGTCCATCCTTTCTCATTCAACTTCTCATAGTTTTATCTGCCTCTCATGGTCACGCATGGATAACAGGGTCGTACTAATTTGGCTTCCCTGCAGAATTTTGTACATAATGTCATAGTCATAAATGTTTGAGATATTTGTTTCGTTCATTTTCCAATTTTATATTTTTCTATAAATCTTCTATAAAAAATTCAAATATCACCATTGGAGTGTCAAAAAATACGGTAAGATGACAGATTTCGTTCAGTTTATACTTTATTGAAGTTCTCGAAAACCTACCTTCACATTTCAATTATTCAGACCTTTCAATGTTGATTACTTCATGCTTACACCAGCTTAGAAATAAAAGTGTAGTTTTGTACTTTATTTTGGCTGGAAAAACAGTTTTTTTTTTTTTTAATTCAAGAATAAAAACTAAAACCTGGGATTAAAAATTAAGACAGTGGACCATCGCCCGAAGAAGCACCTCCTCAGATCGCTCAATCGTGTAGAAGTGAAGTTAACACTCGATGAAAGCAGCTACAGGCAACGTGACCTGCCCGCGTGGAAATGAAATGTTATCAAAATTGTGGCAAAAATTTTGTTGGCAAATTGCAGCTGGAAAAATTTATGAAATTTGTTAATGGCACTGGAATCCATTAAAGTCTCTAGGTTAATAAAATTCCATGTGGCTTTGTATTGATATTTTCTGACCGAACTTTTACCAAACCAAGCATAAATTTCACTTAATAAATATTCAACATTTGCAGGAAAATGAGTAGAAGCTTTGGAAGCTGCATTATGCAGAGCATGACTGATGCAGCGTACCAATTGTACTTTGGGGTTTACTTTTTTGAAAAGAGTGAATACCGAGTTTTTTTCCCCGCATAAATTTGATCCTCCGTCAGTTCGTAAGCCAATCAGGTTTCCTGTTTTAAAACTGTTTATCTTACAAAACTCTATTATTGCACTGTATAACATTCTATGCGTTGATCTTTCTACTTCTATCATTCCCACATAATCAGTTACAATTTTACTCAAACTTGTACTATAATACTTAATACAAATGCATAGGTAACGAAGAAATATCACTCGATTCATCCAATATAAATGAAAAAGGACTGTCACCCACATCATCGACTAGTTCTAACAACATATTAGGAGCTATCACGTGTGTAATTAAATTATTGCATTTAGTATGGTGTAAATGTACATCTTTTAACTCTAAATTTTTAAGAATTTCACTTAAGTGATCAATTGTTCGAATGCACAGCCACAAATGCTGATAACTGAAGATCGCGGAACTTACTTGCCGCATCTATATTTCTTGAGATTTGCATAACGATGCTATTGTTGGTTGTCGCTTTGGATCGATTTGCTCTGCCAGTCTTGCATGTGTTTGTCTGGTGCAATGAGTTTTAAAATCAATGAGATAAGCACGGAGACTTTTTTTTGCACACAAGACAGAAAGCCTGTTTTTCTTGATCACTAGAGCGTAAACTGCTACGTTATTGCTTCGAGACAGATTAGTCGAACGTATTGGAAAAACGCGAAAAATTCAACCTAGATCAAGTATTTCAAGGGTTCTTGAGAACTCGGCACGCCAGAGAGTCGAAGCGACTGTGGATAACTGTCAAGATACCAGATACAAACAATTTATCGGCAAAGCAGTTAAATAGTTGAGCGAGGATCTGCTTATTACGGCGTTTAGGCCATCTCACGACAATGGCCCCTTAACAAAATAGAGCAGCCTGACGTTAGAAGGGGCCCGTGGTTCAAGTACAAAGTACCCCGCAGAAGCAGAGGCATCGCGAACAATATTAATTAAATCGATGAAAGTGCGAGAAGAGCGCAAAAAGTTGGCACAGAAGAATATTATTTGGCAATTTGTGCTGCAAGGGTGGGAGGAAAAGATTTGAGTTTAGCTTGATTTGCATTGTGATGATGGATTGATGATACTGCAGAGCTGCGGCCAGGAAGTTTGGTTGGGGCCGAATAAAAAAAAAAGCTTCAATAAAGACAAAAACAGTATTGGAGAAAAACGGTGATGCAGCTGGATCTCCGAGTTACACTAATCCGTTGAATTAAATCGGTAAAAAATGTACTAAATTTCATCAGAAAACGCAATCTGTAGTCCTAACAAGAATAAATTGCTGGTTATTCACGGCACATCCTCTGATATTTATGTCATTTTTTGCCGAATCATCAACAAAATTTAAATTTTCACTGACTCTACCTAACACTGATTCAGACAGTGAATACTCGTCCAATGTGTAAACTCGAAGACAATCCCTTTAAGCAGCAACAATAAATAAGAGAACCCATATCGAGCTCTTTAAATTTCCCGCGAATAACGTAAAACCTGTATTCCTTTGAGAAACAGTAAACGGCGCCCCCGTATTTCCGAGCGCGAGAATTTCAACAGTATATACCCTTTTTGCGGAACTGATCGATCACTTAGTGGGGCGTAAAAAGCCTACAAGTCACCTTGAGGGCATAGAAAATTGCCGTGGAGGGTTTCTCGCTCCTCCGACCTCCTCGTTCATATGTATGTATGTATGTATGTATCTCGCGGAGGGAGGTACGACTTAGAATAGGCCGCTGGGTTAAAAAAAAACACGACGATGACGCTGGTTCGGTATGTACATGTGATGGTTGAAAATACATTCGCACTAGCTGTTGGTGGCTTTGGAAATTTGAACAAACACGAGTCTTGCGAACTAGTGCATAGAGATGAGGGGTGAACTAGGAGCCGAGAGATTCGAGACCTACTCGACAAGGACTATTGACTCGGCGTTATCATCGTCGTCGCTGTCAAACGAGTGAAGTTCTTTAGACTCTTTTGATGATAACGACGAGGCTAAAGTCGCTCTGTCTCCCTCGTTCTCTTTGACTACCGCATTCTCTTGTGTGCAATATATTTTTCCCACTTGCTCCAATCATGTAGGACAGTAACAGCGTGGACTCAAAGTGTATACGTATGACACGCGCTCCACTTCTCGAGTGTACGGAAAAATCGAGGCTCTGCAATGCCTTGGATAATTTCGTATTCTCTTCTTTGTGTGCTTTTATCACAAAGTATACAGGTACGCCCCTGAAGTAAATGATTAAAACTTTTTTGCCGCACCACTTGTAAGATAAAAAAATGTATGCTCAAGTGCTTCGGTGGTGCATACGTGTTTTATTTTTTTTATTTTTTTTTTTACGTTAAAAACAATAGATCTCATTGCAGTTCACTGATGTCACAAAAATCGATAAATTTTACTCAAATGGAAATTGAAAAAATTACTGAGCTCTTTGGTAAATTACCTTACGTAATCAAAAATAAGTTCATCGTTATGTTACTACTAGAGCAAAAAATGAATAATCATACGTGACATTATTCTTTAGGCTGTAAAAAATACGTTACCAATAAATCCAATCGCTGAGATATTCTCACGCAACACACTGTATACAAACCTCAAATTTATGCTCAGAAAAAAAAAAAAAAAAAAATTGGCATGTTGGAGCAAAAATCTGTTTTATGAAGAAAGACGAAATGATATGAACAAAAGCAATGTCACTCGATACTCATGCATTTCAGGGATATGTTTGTATTAACGTGCGAGTGAGAACAAAAGGGGACAACAAAAACGAAGTGGCTGCGAATTGTTTATTTATTAAGTCAGTGCGACCTTCCGGTGACGCATTGCAAAGCACGTGTTGACAGTGTGGCGAGGGATAGCCTCTTCAAAGTCCAGAGAGCAGATGCGACCAAAATAACACGATACGAGTGTGTACGCGATCATTTGCTTTTCCAGTAGTACTTGGTAATGGCAAAGTGTGAGTGAGGGAAGAGCTATGCTATACAGAAATAGCACTCGCACTTGGCTATAGTGCCAGTCCATGGCAGCATCAGTGACAAGCTCGTGCCCTTCAATTGGGTAAATGCTGAGACCTCCGTTTGTTAAAATTTTGCACATTCAAATGCAATGCACATACATGTCTTCCAAAGTGCACAAAGGGGTACCCATGAAGTGTATGTATGTAGCAGTTGATAATAGACAAACTGATGGACAAGCAAAGTGAAATATCTCAGTTAACGATTGGATCGCATTAATCAAGCATCATCCCCTATTTCACCTATCGTCACTCCACCGTCACATTCTCGGGTTTTCGGAATAATTAGGACCTGGAAGATATTCTATTCCGAGCTAGACTGCGGGGTGACGTCAAAGGAGAATTGATGTCTCTCGGAACAAGATTTTTCAGTGGAGAGAAGGAAAATGGGGGGGGGGGAAGGAAAAAAGAAAAAGAGGCCTTACAGCAACTGAGCGATAAACGATGCTTCGGTATCCATCTCCGTGAAGTCGGATAAATAAGTTTTTCGACATGCCTAAGCCGTCTCATAAATTTTCCCGCCACTGCTTGTATGGAAAAAAAAAAAAAAAGACAGAGACAAAAGCGTAAGGAATACGGTAAGCCGATATTTTTGGCTGTAATGCAAATAAATACACATATCCATACTCTCAAGCACACATGCATACTTTCCACACGTTTATAGACAAACTTGCACATAAGAGGGCAAAGAACGCGTCGGTAATATATAAATGAGAAGCCAACTCCCACACGTCCAAGTGGTGGTGTGCACATATGCACTTTGCGAGTAGATCCACACATCGTTTATTATCACAATCCGCGTGCCACCACTTCACTTACACAACTGTACTTTTGGACCCCTTACATTTGGGGTTTCCCTTTCCCCTCCCGCGTGTGTATTATTAAACATCTTTGCCCGAGAGAGCCTCCGCTTCTCCCGTTCGATTTCCTCTCTTCGTCTCCCTCCCCTACTCAGCCCCTTTTTATGCTTTTTGTAGAAAGAGCTTGACGATCCTCCGTCGCTCTAAAATTAACCAGCCATTCCCACCTTGTGCTTCTCTCCTATGCCCACCCCTTTATTCTTTGTCTCTCGTCTACGTTATTCCCTTGCGTCTGTCGGTTTTCTCGTCAAAATAAATACGTTAGCCATGGAATTGATGGCTTGGATATAGCTTATACCGTTTCTTACGTTTTCCCCAAGATTACGAGATCCGAGGAGGAGTCTTAATCTATGTCTTCACACTTAAATCGTGTCAGTGCAATCTTTTGTAATTAACAGGCCTCCTTTTCGGTAGTTATTTTTATTTTTATTTTTTTCATTCTTTAGTCATAACAATGAAGTTAATTATGACAATAAGTTTTATTACATTAGGAAATAAGACATTATTTCATTCATAATTTTGATGGAGATAGAACATTTTTGTGAATCATTTTTCGCAAAGCAGCTGTTGGTTCTTTGTATTCTTAGGCCCTTTATTTTCATAACCAATTAATATGCACACAAATACGTACATACCCTGAGACACCCGTTAACAACACTTATTATCCATGTCAGCTCTCAAGTTATGTACGAAAAAACTAATAAATAATTGCTATTCAAATTTAATTGCTATTAAAAATTAATTGTAGCCTTGATGTAACACACAAGAACTAGCTTTGTTTCATTGAACATTATATAATAATTGTAATTGACGGAATAAATAAGGTTTACCGTAACTGTCAATACTTGACGATGTTTCGTTTTATTATGATGGAGTCTCTGTTTAAAAGAAAAAAAAAGTTTTTCCGTGAGTCTCAAAAAGGGGCGGATGTAGGGGGAGGATATCCCGTGTTTCTCTTGCTGGAGTATACATCTCTTATCTTTCCTTATAATTGATTTTCTCGAGCCTCGAAACCTCACAAGTAGTATGAAAAACACTCAAACCCACTGATACCCCGTACCAATTTCATCTCTCTTAGACATCCATCTATATGAAGTCTCGATGATGACGTTTTTCAATTTCACGGTACTAGTTTCCGCATCACTCCCATCCTCAACCATCGACACCCCATATACAGAGTCGTTTCGTCGATAAACAGAAACTACGTCGTCTACGTACTTGAAATTCCGTTTCATTATTGGCCAGCCACCTCCGATGTACTCCCCATCGCGAGCGCAGCATGTACACTTCGAGGCGTGTTCTGCTATCCACGTTCCTCGAAAGTTTAACTCACTGATTTCTCTCTTTGGTGCGGGTAACGTGTGTACGTGTATTGAAAGAAACGGGCGCAGCGGGGAGCCGACAATGAGCGGTTGTTTTCTCGCTTAGGCGCGTTCACTCGTGACTTGAAACCGAAGGGGGGGTACTGCGTCTCGCCGATGGCCACCACCACTGATGCAGTTGAGCGGCGTCCGTTTTTTCGCCAGACGAGGCCAACACCCGTGTAAGCTCCATTGAAATCATAAAGCTCGGCGGGTACTCTTCATCGTCACGGGCTCGTAAACGCTCGCGAGTAGCAGCGGCCCGCCCCCCTCCGTTTCCTTCCTTCCTACGCTCTTTGCCCCGCGTACACGAGGTGTTGAGATTTTTATGGTAAGAGCCCTTTAGACTTTGAAGCCTCCCCGCCCCCTTTTTCTCGCCATCGTAAGGCAATTATCGTCTTGGAAACGAGGTTTTTTAAGATTTTTACCCATCCCAAAATACACCTTTTTTTCCTCCGTAGATCACTTTTTGGCAATTGTTTTCAGTAAATTTTGTTTCTTTGCTTTCGACTGCATATACGCAAAATCACCTTCATTTGATAAAACGTCAAGTGGAACCAATTGAAAAATGTATTGATGCACTTTAAATCCCAAAACATCGTGTACAAACACACGAACGAGCACTTGTCTCTCTTTGTTCTTTCACCACTTGCATTTAAAGTAAAACTTATTTTTGGGCAAAGAAAACATTGGAAAATATACCTTTGCAGAAACCCACCACTGCCCTTCACTTTGACGAAACAACAGGCCCAAAGGTAAATTAAGTTCTCTCGGCAACGAAAAGAGACGAGCTCACGTTGGGAAGCCTTTACCCAATCCATAGAAGAATGAGCTCGAAACAAATGAACAACATCTTTTTTTTACCGAGAAGCCAAAGCAGCGACCTTATGGTTTTGCGCAAAAAGGCCGAACGAACCGAGGGAGACACAATGGCTGGACCCCAGAGAAAGTACACCTATATATATATGCGTGTGCTTGTGCACTTTGTTGATGAATAGGGGGAATTTGCTTCACTCGAGGTTTTTGTCTCTGGGAACTCTTTCGCCAGAGTCCCCGGGCACCCTTGCACTACTCGCTACCGACGACACGGGTAAGGGTGAGGAGAATGCGCGAATCAGAGTTCCATGCTCGTCGCGTGCCAAACCAAATTAAAGCGCGAAAAAAGAGTCCCAGCTGGTGACTGGGCAGCAAAACATCGTTTGCTAGTAGGTATGTGCGGCTGGTTGGGCGCGTTATGAGCCTCCGAGGGAGGGCCGACCACGGAATTCGCATGTGCGGCTGCGTGCCTGTCTGACTGCGGGTCTCTAACGAGCTGCACTGCCGGCTCATCCCTTCGTTGCCCTTTCGCCCCCGATACTTCCCCTCTTGTGACCACACGTGTGCTAGCACATACTTGTACGTATAGGCAGGTAGTGGACCTCACCTTCTATACTCGCCTTGCGATAAAACTCTCCTCTTTTTCTTGTGTGCTCCAGAGCGGACGTGGCTGCGCATTTTTGTTCACCGTTTAGGCCGTGCTAAAAATATATCCGCAATTGTGATTAAATCTTTAATGAAAACTTTTACCCCATACACGTAGAGTACGCTATGAGAGTGCTTTTTTAATGTTTTGTTTTACTAACCATTCCTCGTTAGATTCAATAAACTGTGCTTGTACAACAGTACTACTAAATCATAAGGTAAATAAATTCTGGTTTTAAATTTGGTGCCGTAAGTTTCTTCTGTCCATAAATCGTTATTATAACCATTTTTATCCAACTTCTGTATTAAATAGAAACTGTACGCAACGCATACAGCGAAGAGAGCGTATTCAGAAGTTCACGTTATGATAACGAAAACAGAGCCAGCAAGCAATCCGATGCAACATTATTACAGTCGTTTATGACTGTAATGTGCCAAGCCATAAAAGAGTACAGATTTATGCAAACGCCTTTGTCGTTGCTGTACCAGTGCATACAATTTTGAGACATTTATCATCAATGAATATGATTTGTTAACATTTGCGATGGAGCCACACAACATAGGTGGAAAACAAGTTTCAAAATTTTTTTTTGTTTCCCAAAATTTTGTAATACGTGCATACGATTACGTATACATACTTACTCTGCCATCACATATATATTATAAGCAATATAAATGAATGATGTACTTACATATGAAGAGGCACCTGTTTAATTCCTGTAACGTTTATGCATCAAACGAGTTGCAAATGGGAGGAAAGCTCTCGAGAATTCCCTTTGTGTACACGTAAACGTAATTTTAATCTCACATGCCACGATACGCTTCTGCGTAAAAGCGTATACAAGTATACCTGTATGGTACGATAATGCGATGCAATGCTTTGGAGGACGATTACGTTCGTTGGAAAGCGTATCAGCATATACCTACGTATTTGCACGAGCAGCCAAAATTTAGTTCGGCTGATTCTCATTTTTCATTGATTATTATAAAAAACAACTGTTACGAGAAAGAGGCTGCTTTCCACTGATTGTTCTTGACATACATTATTACAAAATCTTGGACGAGAAGTTCATAATTTGCACGTACAACGTTTCGTTGCCATAACTACCGAGCATTCGTCGAGAGTCCTTTTCTCGTAAACGCTTCACGGTTACGAGTGGGGAAATCACCCGTTCTCCTGGCTCTTCGCAACATAACTTGTGCTGTAACGATCCACAGCCCCGGGCGATACCCTACCACCCGCTTTAGTAGCCACGCGTACAGCGTCGATGCGGTGATACCATAACATTTAACTTGTCTCATATAATCCTTCACTAATTCACTAAGAACTCGCGTTTTCATTCGATAAATTGTTTTTTTTTTTTTTCGATATCGGAAACAATTGCTTTCGCTGCTAGCCCTTTTAATTGCGATTTTTTACTTTTCTTCCCTCCCACTTTTAGCAAGCGCATAATCACTACAATGGAGCAACTGATTGGTCGGTTGTACAGTATTTGCGCGATTTAAATGAATGTGAAATAATTAGCAAGTATTGAAGCAATGGAAGCCAAAATCATTTCAGAAACGACTTAAGTTATCCACAGAATCTTTCGTGCACTGAGTTCATGCAGCTGTAAAAAATATCCTTTCTCGGTTTGGGTCAACGGTCTCCTCAATTCACATTCAGAACGGCATCTGCATCTCTGCCCATGGCTGAAGGGTGAGATTTTAGATGATGGGAAAGGGATGCCGGCTCACTAGAGATGTACACATGGAGAGACAGGCAGGAAGATATTGATTGGAAGTTTGAAACCGGATTTATTGTGCACAGACCAGTGAAGCAGCTTGAAAAATGTATTATAAACAACAACAGCTCTAGCAATACCATTAGTATTGAAAGACATAAACGGACGTCGGACCACTTGATGTTAAGCATTTCACTGATCAAGACAGTAACAATCTAATAGAAAAATTTTATTGAGAAAAAAAAAAAAAGATTTCCATTACCCTAGAAACAGCGTGATGCATAATCATAAGCAGCACCAGCGGTAGCAGCAACGAGAAAACGAGTCCGGGGACCTTTAGTTGTTTTTTTTTTTCCTCCCCAACAACAGCCTGCAGTTAAGCGTATTTGTATGCAAAAGTACGAATGCACTCTAATAGAAGCGCCGAGGAAATTGGAAAATGGTACCTTCCGACAGCTCATCTCGGCTATCCTCCGTTCGAGGGTTGTTGGGGTGGCCGCCGAGAGACGGAAGAAGTCGAGGAGGGACGAATCCAAATGAATTTGTTCGTCCACACCTTGAGCTTGTAATCAAGGGTAGGTTCAAAAGAGATGGGGATCCAGAGAAAGGGTTACTCTGGGCAGTATGTAGATGCACCAGGAAGGGGTGCAATTAAAATGAGCCGCACTGAAAACTGTGGGAGCCTCCTACGTTCTTTCTCTTTTCAGCAAAGGCCGAAATTGCTCGTTGGGCTTGTCACCCATACTCGTTTAAATATACTTATAATGCAGCACTTTTCTAGCCTTTGCTCATACATACCTCCTCTTTTTCTTCTTTCTCGACTATTTTTGGTACTTTTCCTGGAGGCAAATAAAAAGAAAGAGGGAGATTTTACCGAAATATGCCATTTTTGCTTTCGACTAAACTGAAATGATTTTCGATTAGCGTTGTTTTCTGAAAAGATGGGAGTATATACGTTGTCCAGAAAACTAAGAGATAAAAAACAAGATATCACCGTTTTAGCAAAACTATTAACAATTTGTCTTTTGAGAAACTCACTGTAATTCTGCCAAGCATTACTCGAAATGGGTAGAACATTATTGCAATATTATTCTGTTCGACTCATCCACTTTGTGCGATGGATTTGTGTACATTAATTACAGGAATAGCAAACAATACAACACAGGAAAATTTAATTAATTTTATGTCTTATGTTCAGTACAGTAAAATGTACATGATACATGATTAGGGGGACGGTAAACAGTGCGATAATGTCTATTTGGAGATAATTTTTCTGTTCGTCTCACTCCATTCCCTGAATAATTTTTATGTAAATGAACGAAAAATTAGTAACACTTCTGTTATCACCTTGTTACTGACCACCACGGATGCCTAATGAAAAACTGGTAAGTCTTTCAAAACACCGGAGTTTCTTTGCGAATGACAATAAAAGGGGAAAAAAAGAATGAAATATTTGACTGGGTGGTACAGATCGCGAACACGCAAAATGCTTGACATGCCCATCCTCTATTCTTTTTGC